>NC_067495.1:10604121-10904121 GCF_947179515.1 Apodemus sylvaticus | reverse complement strand
TGACAGCTTCGTCAAGGGGTAATTTTGTTTTATCTCATCTCAGATGACACTTACTGGTGTTGAGGGGAATTATGAGCCACTAGACAATGGTACTTGTGAGAGGCCCACACTCTGCTTATTGGATGTACTATGAAAGAGCTACCCTTAAGTCCTTGCTCTTCCATCTAAAGCAATGTCAGTATGGACAGGAGTTTGTGTTCCAGGTTTTGCTGTGCTTCCAGCACATTTTTTGAGGTCCCATCACACTGAAATTTGGAAGACTTTCCCAGAAGACACATTTCTTAGTAAAAAAGCATGATTTTCTGTGTATAATTAGACTTTTATTTTTCCTCTGTTATCATTTGGTATAACAAACGAAATATTAAATACTTGCTGGTTTGCTCTCTCAGGGAACATTGTAAAATGCAGAAAAATTCAGCATGTGCCCTGAGAGTATGTGAGAGATGAGAGAGGCTCAAGGACTACCTGGTATATAATTACATTTTATATATATATATATGTGTGTGTGTGTGTGTGTGTGTGTGTGTGTGTATACATATACATATATGTGTACACACGCACGCGCACACACACACACACATATTACCATATACAGCAAATGGTAGTTTCTTGAAAGAGTATCCTGCCGTTTAAATGGATATTCTTGCCCATTCTAGGTAACTCAAATAGCAAATATCCCTTGTTTCTGACTACTGGAGAATTTTTCTCATGCAATCAGAGGAACCTAGGCTAAAAGCATATGTTTTCATTCATTCAAGCAAATAGTCAAATGTATATGTACTGAGCATTAGATGCTGACTTTGAAAAATAAATTAAATATGATAGCTGACCTCACAAAGCACCATGAAACACAGTAGTGAAAGCAAGTTCCTATGAGGCCAAGCCATGGTATAAGTCTTTGTGGCAGAGAAGGTACCTTTTTGAAGTGATCCAGGCCTGATGGTAATGCCTGAAGTCTCAGTTCTGTAGAGACTAAGTCAGGAGGATTAAGTGTGTATTCATTTTGGTCTACATATAGCAAGTTTCAGGCCAGCCAGGGTCACGGGGTAAGATCCTGCAAGAAGGTGAATTTTCCTACAAGGAAATAAATCATACCTTTATACTCATACATTTTAAGTTTGGTGAACCTTGTAATAAGAGAAAAAGATGACTAAAATCTCCCCATTGATGGGTTGCATTCCTCAGCATAAAAGAAATACTTTCTTTGGATCATGCTGCTGCAGTTTGCATCAGGAGCCCCAGCACCAAGTTTAGGACTCTGTTCCTTACTGTCTTTTATGGAAAGCATATTGTTCTGCCTATGATGGCCTTCTAGGGATGACTTAATGTTGTTTGAACAGTTTTTACATTCTCTTCCTGAGAATTTATCAGCAAGAATAACAAAGAACTGTATTCCATTCTATTTTTAAACTAACTTTCTAGTAGATTCTCTTATTGATACCTAAATATTAAGCTAATTTAAAAATGATCCAAAGAGTTGGAGAGACCTCTTGCAGAGAGCCCAAATTCAATTTCCAATACCCATATGGCAGCTTATAACCATCAATAACTACTGTCTTGCGAGATTGGATACCCTCTTTTGGTCTCCACAGCCACTGCTTGGATATGGTGCATAGACATACACATAGGAAAAACACCCATACGCATGTGTCTCAGTTAGGATTTTACACTGGGAACAGACACCATGACTAAGGGAAAGGATAACATTTAATTGGGGTTGGCTTACAGGTCCAACGATTCAGTTCAGTATCATCAAGATGGGTGCATAGCAGTGGGCAGGCATGATGCAGGAGGAACTGAGAATTCTACATCTTCATCTGAAAGCTGCTAGGGGAAGACTGACTTCCAATCAGCTAGGATGGGAGTCTTAAATTCCATGCCCACAATGACACACCTACCCCAATAAGGCCACACCTTCTAATAGTGCCACTCCCTGGGCCAAGCATATACAAATTACTACAACATGCAAATAAAGAAGTAAACAAACATAAATAAATACCCTTCAAAACAAACTGAGATATATTTTCAAGGAGTCAGTAAGGACACAAGAACAGATACATAGGTAATAAGATGTTATAAACTATGTAAATTACATAATTATATATGATCTACTTGTGAACTGAAATATTTGAGGCTTAAGAAAGATGTATGGGCACACATGATTGCAAGTAAAGGGAAATAGGCTTGCCACCAAACCTAGGTATCTAGTTTTGATAACTAGAACCTTCCTGGTAAGAACCTAGATCTGACTCTTGCAGGTTGTTTTCTGGCCTCTACATACATGCCATGGCAATGCCACCCCCACCCCACCACATACATATATAGAATAAAAAATAAATAATAAAGATTTAAGAAATGTATTCTGTCTTATATGTAAACAATAACTGAAGATAATCTATCTAAGGCATATATGAAAGCATCCTGATTATCAGGACAAAAGTTTTTTTTCAAATTTTATTTTAATTTTTACTTATTCACTTTACATTCCATTCACTGCCCCCTCCCAGTTATTCCCTCCCACAATCCTTCCCCCATCCTCCTTGCCCTTCTCCTCTGAGTAGGTGGGGGCCTCCTGGATATCCCCCCACCCTGCTACTTCAAGTCTCTGTGAGATAGGTGCTTCCTCTCTTACTGAGGCCAGACAAGGCAGTCCAACTAGAAGAACATATCCCATGTGAGAGGCTCCACCCAACAACTGACTCAGACAGATGCAGCCAAGCAGTGGATGAAGCTTGGGGACTCTTATGGAAGAATATGAGGAAGGATGGTGACCCCAAGGGGGATAGGAACTCCACAGAAAGACCAATGGAGTAAGCTAACTTGGACTCTTGGGGTTCTCAGAATCTGAACCACCAACCAAAGAACATACACGGGCTGAACCTAGGCTTCCCCACACATATGTAGCACATGTGCAGATTGGTCTTCATGTGGGTCCTGAACAACTGGAGCAGGGGCTATCCTAAAAGGTGGTTTGTTATGTTTTGTTTTGTTTTGTTTTGTTTTTATGTCATCTTCCCCATGGATCAGGCCAGCTAGCTATGTAAAGTTCAGCTGTTTTATGCAAATCTGGGCTGGTAGGAAGCTTCCCATAAGATTTTCATAGAGATACTGTTAGTATCCCATTTGCCAGAACCTAGTTCTCTGACTCTGTAAGTTCCAAGAGAGCATAAGGGAATATGGCATGCTCAAATTTAGAACCAGGGATTTTAAATGATGGAATTACCAGAAAGAAGGAAAGAAAGAAAGAAAGAAAGAAAGAAAGAAAGAAAGAAAGAAAGAAAGAAAGAAAGAAAGAAAGAGAAAGAAAGTAAACTTTAAGATGGTAACAATAAAATCTAGGGATTTAAAAGAGAATAAATATAGAATGGAGATTGGAAGATGATAGTGTTTACTGATTAATTTATTATTTTTTTCCTTTTGGGTGGTAGTTCTGAAATTAAACCCAGAGTACCCAAGTACTCTGTCACTGACCTACTTACTAGCTCTGACCAATATAGTAATTGGAATGGCACATGACACAGTTACCTTCTTTATTCCTGGCCATTTACTTATATTTTTGTAATTGCCTCATGTACCGATTCCATATGCATACTCATTTTCTTTCTTAAACCATGTTTCTGGAAGGCACAAAGAGGTTTGTAATTTAGAGTTTGAACACAATAGAGAGGACCTAGGATGCAGGTAGTCTACTAAGAAGAGCTTGCAGGAAACACCAGTGAAGGAATGTAGACCATGAAGCAAAAGAGAGAGGGAAGTGGATTAATAAGATATGTTAATGGGAAGGCCATTACTGTAGGCCACTAGGGTTCAATTCCACTGGGGAAGCAACAAGAACTCCATATAAAAGTCCTTAGGAGTATCCCCCAAAGAACTGGGGAACGCACCAACCCTTTTGAAAAACCCACTGATTGAGAATTGATCCTCAAGCATTTAGTGTTCAGTAACTTCTAGGTGTTCTGAACATAGGGGAGCAAACTTACATAGAACCAGGTGTCTTAGTCAGGGCTTCTATTCCTACACAAACATCATGACCAAGAAACAAGTTGGGGAGGAAAAGGTTAATTCAGATCACAGTTTTCCATTGCAGTTGATCACAAAAGGAAGTTAGGACTAGAACTCAAGCAGGTCAGGAAGTAGGAGTTGATGCAGAGGCCATTGCTTGCTTCCCCTGGCTTGCTCAGCCAGCTCTCTTATAGAACCCAAGAATACCAGCCCAGGGATGGCACCACACACAAGGGGCCCTCCCTCCTTGATCACTAATTGAGAAAATGCCCCACAGCTGGATCTCATGGAGGCACTTCCCCAACTGAAGCTCCTTTCTCTGTGATAACTCCAACCTGTGTCAAGTTGACACACAAAACCAGCCAGTACACCAGGTAACCTGACACCCCGCATTTGAGGCAGAAAGATGCCAACAGCTGCCAATAATGTGGCTGCAAATCAGCTAACAGATGACCTAGAAGATATAAAGAGAAACTTTCAATAGAGGCCGCCACTGGGGGTCTTTACCAGATGGAGAACCAAATGTTTGGAAGGGTTTGGAAAGGCAGAAACTGTATTCAGAAATGAAAGGAGAGCATTTTACTATTGTGACACTAGTCATCTCTCCAAATAAAATATTATTTAAGCTTATAAAAACCAGGAAGTGGACATGAAGTATGTATATTACTTTCACAAGCAGTTCCAAAGAATTGTGAGAAATTCCAATGACAGCTCAAAGGTGGCAAATTGATTTGCTTACTTTCCCACTGACTGTTTCCTTCTACAGCTACCTGCTTCCTGATGATAACAAAGCTACCAAGCACAAAACTGCAGTTGTCAAAAAGAGTGTCAATCCTCAGTGGAACCATACGTTCATATTTAGTGGCCTGTATCCTCAGGATATAAAGAATGCTTGCCTAGAACTCACCATCTGGGACAAGGAAGCCTTTTCCAGCAACATCTTTCTAGGAGGTGTCCGTTTAAATTCCGGAAGTGGTAAGGACCTGGGTGTGCAGGAGCTGGTGTGTGTCTAGGAATGAGCAATGGTGTGGTTAGTACTGTTGTGAATGTGTGGTAGATTGTTATGTAATTTGAGCTATAACTAACTCCTGAAAGTAATCCCCAGTGAGTTTCTATGGTAACCTTTTATCCTAAGGCTTTAAGTTGAAGAAGTACTGTATTTATATTTGGTCCCTTTATATAAAACTCTTCAATAAGTGAATTTCAAGTACTTTTTTGGTTCTCAACTCAGGTTTTTCTCAGATATTGATCTCCAAGACAGCACAGACTTTGATAGGAGAGGAGGGACTCCTAAGACCACCATTACTACAATTTCTTTTCACTGTCTAGTACTTCAACTGAACTATGATCAAGTTGAATGGAAACTGAATTTTCTCTACAAACAACACCTACTGTTGTTCATATGAGCAATGTGTCTTAGCTTGCTTTCTGATGCTATAATGGAGACCATGCTCAAAAACAACTTGGAAAGGAAAGGGTTTATTTCACTTCACAAATTATAGACTACCATGAAGGGAAATCAGAGCAGAAACTGAAGGCAGAAACCCAGAGGCAGAAACAAAAGCAGGACCATGGGACGGGTTTGGGGGTGGGGATTGATACTGCCCACTGCTTGTTCGGCTTGTTTCATATATAACCCAGGATTGCCTATAGACTTCTCAGAGGCCAATCAGATCACTGTTTTTTTTTCAAGGCCACAAAAGTCTGTCACACAATGAGAGCACGTAACTCATAAAATATAACAGGCTATGAACTGGGTGGGGAGACATATTGCAATGGCCAAATGCTTTAGCACTAAGAGTGCATATGCATTCACCTCAAATTTCTTTATTCCATCGTAGGCCAGCCATATACCATGGCATATCACTTGGTCTGAGAAAGGCTCCATCTACATGAAAGCATTTTTTATACATTAAGGAATGCAGGGATACATATATCAGTAAAATCAAAATTTCCAGGGTCAGAAAAGTAGTTGTGGTAGAAATACAGATCCTTATATCTGAACTCACAGTAACTTGGTTTAGACGAACCAGTTTCTGCCAAGATACCAAGGTAGGGTAGAAATGAGATATCAAGAGTCATTCTGATTTCTCTGCATAACCTAAGCAGAAGTTAAGTCATGGGGGCTTCAAAACACTGATTCATTTTAACACCTCACTACATTTGGGAACTAAGAAGAGGCCAAGAGGATTTCTATTTAAAACTTCCCCTCAGAGATTGTTCCTTATCTTCTAGAAGATCCACTCCCTTATGTGAAATGTTGTCCTTCCTTTTTCTTTCTTCAGGTATAAGCCAGGGAAAGACTGTGGACTGGATGGACTCTCGTGGAGAAGAACAACGCCTTTGGCAAAAGATGACTGACAACCCTGGGACATCTGTAGAGGGAGTTCTCATGCTACGTTCCAGCATGGCGAAATGTAGGCTCTGAGGGAACCAGTTCTCCCAAAACTACATCTCTGGTTGCCAGTTGTTTCCTCTCAGTGAAAGGAATGGGACTTTGAATTCACCGAAGAGTATTAGGCCATAATGGGAAACATATCAGTGCTGTGAACATTTAGGATATTGCTGATTGTCAAAAAACAAAAAAACAAAAACAAAACCCAAACCCATAGCCTTTTATATGTTCACCAACACAGGCCTCCCTTACTAGACAATAGGAAGTGTACTACACCATCTTTCCAACAATCAAACCATGCAAAGACTCACAGGCTTTATATTGGTAGAAATGTTACAAGCTTATTGGAAAATACTATTTAGATTGGGGTTCCCCATACTTTTCCCAACTGTGTTACTTTAGGTTTATTGAGTTTGAGAAGAGAAGGGAACACTCTGAGGGTAGAGTGCTTGAAGGATAACAAAGAAAGATACTGGCCTCCTTTTCCTTATCCTACGGATGACCTGTGATGTAAAGAAGGCATGCTGGGGATGGTTTGGAGGATAGGGTAGAATGCTGTTATAGTTGCAACTGGTGGGACTATGCTACTTACAGAATTCATCATGAAATTCAGCCTCCTTTTCAAAGTAAAGATAGCTAAATGATTACATGTGATCTCTGTCTCTCTCTCTAACACACACACAAACACACACACACACACACACACACACACACACACACACGCCACAGATAATAGCATATGTGTAGAAAGCTTGAAAGATAGAGTCATAGGTTACTTTGATGATAATCTAGCAATTTTAGAACTCTGATGCAAGAAAGTACAAAATATATATTTTGTCAAATATTTTAAGCTATCCAGTAAGTGGAAATAATAAATAAGGGCCAGTCAATTCATATCTCTACGTTTTGTTAACTAGTGCCGCTAGTTAAGTGAAAAGGGAGATACTGTGTTGTTCTCCTGTGCTGCTGTAAGAGAGTCAGGAACTCCATGGTCTCTCTTTCACTTCCACTTTCCCCAAGTTCTTACTATTTTCGTCTGCTATTGTAACAGCAAGTAACAAACCACTCCAAAAGTCAATGACTTAAAATGAACTAATTTTCTCATGCCTAAGAAATTTGCCTAGGCAGGCAGATTTCTGAGTTCGAGGCCAGCCTGGTCTACAGAGTGAGTTCCAGGACAGCCAGGGCTATACCCTGGGAGAAACCCTGTCTCCAGAAAAAAAAACCAAATCCAAAAAACAAAACAACAACAAAAAAAGAAATTTGCCTAGGAAAGCTGATTCCTACTTACAAACCTGGGGATCTAAATCAGATGCTTTTCTCTCATCCTCATTAGACCAGAAGAATAGCCTGAGTGTGGTGGTTACAGAAGTATAATTAGATAGGTCTCATTGCTCAAGCACCTAAGTGTGGTATGCCTCATTGGTCAAAAGGAAGCCATATTGCTAAGTCCAAAGTTTAAGAAAGAAATGTGCCTTGCCAACAGTGATGCCATGACATGAGTGAGGGTGGTAGAAAGGATGCTGAAACAGAGGTCAGTAGTTGAACTCAGTTTAACTCCTGGCACTTTGACACCAAAGCTAAAGTACCAAATTTAAATGCAAAGTCAGTTAAATCCATAAGGGATGCCAAGCCTGGTTGCTCATTTTGTGAGTCCCAACCCTGTGGTCCAAAGAGCTGAGGTGACTTGTCCAAGGTCATGTAGAGGCTGTGACTGAATCTGGACTTAACCCATAGATAACTTTGACAAGACTCTATGCTTATTAAGGTTGATAGAAGATCACATATCAAAGAAAGTAGATCAGAGTCTGACTATTTGAACCTAAACATACATGGTTTATGCCAGATGTCATGGGTTGCACTTGCAACCCTGGCACTTTGGAAGTGGAAGCAGGAGGATCAGGAATTCAAGGTGACCATTTGCTACATAGAGAATTTTAAGTTATTTTGGGCTATATAGCCAGACCCTATCTCAATGGCACCACATGCAGCAAAAAAAAAAAAAAAAAAAAAAAAAAAGTATTCATGGTCCAAATATGTTCTGGAGTCAGATTCAATTCCCCTTAGCTCATTTTTTTCATTTGAATACATGCCAACCCTTTAAAATACAACAAATGAATGTTAGTCATAGGAGAATAAAAACCATGTTCAGGTTCATTCTACATAGTTGTTACATATTTTTAGATAATTTTTCAAATTTGAAAACTGATTTAGGAATGCATGTAATGTTTTTCATAGTAAGGGAATACACAAACCAATCTAACTGGATATTTCTATAAAACAAAACCCACATATACAAAAGAGATATAAAAAAAACTCACTCTAGTTCTTCATGTAAATATAAGGCAAAAAGTTTCAGCTCACTATCTTTTCCTTAATGTGTGTGCAAAATAATAGCTCAGAATATAAGTTGGTATATAACCGGAACCCTAGCATTCAGGAGACTAATTCAGGACTACAAGTTCACTATCCGTCTAGACTATAATGAGACTCAGTGTCAAAAGTAAAATAGTGTATGAAGAGCATAGAATTCAAGTGCTTACAGACTATGGAGTGGCTTTGCTCACCACTTCTGCATGAAAGTATACTTACTGTCAGTGTTAGTCTTTTCTATGCCTATAGGAATTCACTGAATATGTTCAGTCAGTGTTATCAGATATCACAGGAAATATAACTAAGTTATCCATGCTTAGTAGCTTGTCACAACAGACTTTTCTTTTTAATTATATATTGGGGGCTGGGAATATATATTTCAAATTATATATATATATATATACATATATATATATATGTATATGTATATATATGTATGTATGTATCTACATATATATATCACCCAGCCATCCACTTACATGTATCTACCCTATAGAAGTATGTATATATATATATACATACACATATATGTGTGTATATATATATATGAGGAATAAGCACATAGATGCCTGTGTTTCTGAAAGATTAGAAACAAAACAAAATCAATGAAAAGAAGTATAAAAAATCACACTCTCCAGACTTTCTGTTTTTCTGTTTCTAATTATTACTTGCTTCTTCTTTTCTGCCTCTGATAATTCTCAGCATAACGGTTAACATCTACTCTTTGTAGCTCTTTATCCTTGTTTCTATACTACTTTAATGATAATATATACTTACAACTTCAAACTTGCATATCCAATGAAGATTTACTTCTCAGCCCTAGACCCTGAGAAAATCTATCAATCCAATTTAAGTTATTCCTGTCAGAGCTCAGGATAAAGCTGAGAACATGCAGGGAATAACACGTAGGTCACAAATATCCCACTATGACTTTGAGACAAAATTTAAATAGTAGTTGATGCTGATCACTAATCCAAGCTTGCAAACTTCCAAAAGACACTATCTGACATATGAGCTTGCTTCCAAAACGATCTGTGTTACTACCTCTTTCCTCAATAAAGCAGTATTATTTTCCTTCGTTCTCTAGACACACCAGATACTGCCCAGTCTGGTGTATCTGATTAAATACCCAGTCTGGTATCATTCTATCTTTCTACTCTGTCTCAGGTAAGATTTCCTTTCTCAAGGATTTGTTTCTATATTTTTATTTAGTGATGACAACCTGGATCTAACTGCCAGTATGATATCTCCATCAGGGTAATTTCTTTGAAACTATATTCAGACTAAGCATTGTGTTTTCATTCTTGTTCTGGAGTCTTGTTGTTCTAGCCCATTCTATGTCAGTACTTACAACATCCATCCTCTAACAAGTGACAGCAAACAGGCTGATTGCTGATTTTTATTTTCTTGCTTTTCCTTTGCCTTGAGGCCAAGTCAGTCAGGGAATCATAAATCTACTTAAGTTTCATTATCCCCATGATACCACCCAAGTCCAAACTAACATTACTACTTTTGATGGCTTTTTCAGCAAGTCTCCTAACATTCATCACATAAAATTATGTATTTTTATTTATTGTGTGTATATATGTGATGTGTGTGTTACATGCACATGTAGAGCCAGAGAACAGTTATGTGGAGTCAGTTCTCTCTTTCCACTTTTCATGAACACTGGGGATTGAACCTAGGGAACTGGTATTGTGCTGCAAGCATGTTAGTAAATGAGACATCACTCTGGCTATTAAAGCCATTCTTGTTCTGCATCATTCCAACATCCACCCTACAAGATTTATTCAAAATAGTATCTTATATGTCCAAATATACAGAAAAATTGAAAGAACTTTATAGTAAACACTATTACATCTATGACCTAGCACTAGCACTAGCACATGACTTTACTTGCCTGTCATTATAGAGATTATACCTGACAGTCCTGAGTGATCTATACAACTTTCCATGGATTTCAACTGAAATGAAAATAAAACACAGCATATTGTATATGGCCCAGCTTAAGAAGGCCACTGCCTTTTCTCTAGCATACCCTAGGCTGTGCCTCCCCTCCCTGTCCTCCCTTCCTCTTTAGCCCCCTTGGGGACTCTTCTTGTCTTCATCTGTCAAATCCCCATAAATAATCTTGGTCTTAAATGATACCTTCTCAGGAAAAGCTTCTTGATCCTGTTCTGAAGCAGGCATTCATTTCCCTCCACTATATCTATCCCAATTACAATAAATTATTCATGCAATGACCCTGATGCCCACGACTGCTATCTCCCCCGTATCTAAGATTCATAAGGGCTGCGGCAACACATGTTCACAGCTCTAGCCCCAGTGCTTGGCTGAACGTAGCTGATCCAAACTATTTGTGAAATAAGTCAAAAGAGAACAAAAATAACATCACAGAACCTTACATTGGCAAGCACTTTTTTCTTTTCTGTTAATTTATTTACTTACTTTAGTTAATTTATTCGCTTACTTTACACCCCGATCACATTTTTTTTAAACCACCATTTCTCAATGAGTGTGGGAAGGAACAAACGGAGCAAGGGTGGATAGGGCATATCTTAACTAGGGGTTTGGGTCATTGACTGCATGAAATGGGGACTACTGAGAGTTCTGAGTTGAAAAAAGACAAAATAGCATGTATTTTAACAGTACCCCTCTGACTGCTGTATCCAGTACTTGGAGAAGAGAGAGCAACTTGCGACACTAGGGCCATTTTCTCCTACAAGTAACAAAACAACAATCTATAGGTTATAGAAGAATGTAACTAGCCTGTCACTCAAAAGCCTAGAAGAAGGGAAGGAGAGCGTTTACTTTAGATTGCACAACTGTGTTCTTCAGACTAGCTATGCCCTGCATTAAGGCTATTGATTCTTCATCATTGCTAGGGGCACAACGCTTATGATTTCTTGGATATCTGAGTGAAGGTCGTGGAAGGGAAAGAATGTTGGCAAACTATCTAAACATAAGTGACAGACATTACCTAAGTTGGTGAACTGTATCAATGCTTATTAGGAAATCTGTAGATACTAAAGAAAAAAATTAAATTTTCCTATGTTATTCTTTATTGTTAGTCAATGCATTCAATAAATAATTTCATGAACATGAAAAAGGATCACCATAGATATGTCAACTAAATTAATTTGATGACTTATATATAACATATATTACATATATTATATATATTTATACCATAGATTTCTAAATGTGCAGTTTGTTAATTTAAAAAGAAATCAACCTTATGTAATATCATAGCAACAACCTAGCAGGTGATCCCAGCATATCACCTTTTCAGTAGAACAGAAGACAACCTTGCCTGGAATATTTTAATTCCTTATTTGGAGATTCCAGTTTCTGATTTTCTCATGAATAAACTAAAAAATAATGTATAAGGAGATATATAATCTAAAATGCCTGATTTCATTTTTGAATGTATAAACAGCACTTGCAACAGATGAACAGAATCAGCTCTCACATTCATCTTGTTATCACTGGACTTACTCATTAGGACATAGATTTTTCTAGGGCACAAAAACAATGCCAGTTTGGAACACCCTATACCTCTTTTCTTCAAAAGGTCAATAATTCATGAATATGATAATTAAATACTTAATTAAGCAATGGATGAATTGCCCTTATCTGATTCACAGTAATGGGAATCATATGATCCTCTGATAGTTCAAGGTTTATATTTAATTAGAAAAGAGAAAGCCACAGAAAGAATAATGGTAAGCCCTACTTATAGGAATAAAGCTGGTAGAAATATCAAGTCCAGAAATCCTCTGAGACTGACAATCTGTAGCTGTTGTGCTCAGTGTTGGGTTTTGTTTTGTTTTCATGCAATACATCACATTGATCTGAACCTTGCTATTAGAGATTAGCAGGACATTTCCTGTTACAATATTGTCATTCCACCAAAAAAGGGAATCTAATTATACATGCCACATAATACTTAACAATTTTTAATGTTGACATTATAAACTTCAAACTTATTTGTGAGAATGCATAGGAATTGACAAAGCCCAACAGAGAGACTTCATTTTCATGCCTTTGAGAAACAAGGAAGGAAGGGAACCACTCTATCCATCACAAAGTGATGGAGTGCTAGAACGATTAATCTGACCTAATCACAAAGACTGTGTCAATCACTCAGAGTTGGAAGTATGATTTAAAATTGTGAATATCTTTTCTTTTCATGAATGGGTATTTGATAATAGAGATTATTGATTATCAGTTGACATAAAGATAGTGACACATAGATATTTTTTAACTCTCTCAGGCACTCCTCGGACTGGTGGAGTGTACACAAAGGGTTTAGGAGACCCCTTCATTGATTTTTTTCACATGGGTTTCTGGAAATATCATTATTTCATTTGAACTCTTCCCTGCCACCTCAGAAACCATGCTAACATTATTTACTTGCAAAGCATCTGAATGAGCAGGCAAGTTATCTTGGCACCTTCCCAAGGTCCTAGAGGCATTCTTTGAAAATAAAATGAGATGGGGTACTGCTCTCTGGAAGAATATGTTATTAACAGGGGGAAATGCTGCTAGAGTATATAGATGAGGCTTTCTAAGGGACAGAGTCCTGAGACAAGGGCATTGTTTTGCTGAATATGGCACAACAGTTTGGACCAGACACAAATTGCTAAGAACAAGGGGAGAGTGAAAAGCTGCCATTCCCTGAGGCTTTCTTTGTATCTCTTCCATCAGTAAAGTATGCCTCAAGATAAATGCCATACAAATATTTAAGTAGGATGTCAAAGACATAAAGTCGTGGAGCACAGCTGTAATCCTATCTACTCAGGATGCTAAGAAACAAGCAGATCACAAGTTTGGGGCTAGCCTAGGCAAGTTAGGAAGCTCTTGTCTCCAAAGAAAAAGGGTTTTTAAAGATGAGCTGGAGCTCAATGTTAGAGCAGTTGCCTCACATGTGAGACCCCAAGTTCAATCTCAACATTAAAATTGAATTGATCTGAGAAATACATCATCAGCTCAGGTTTTGGCCCAACTCTGTGACTGTACTGGGTCTCTAATTACTTGGGTAAGAATTATATTGATGAGCAAGCCAAGGTTTTATCTGGGACCTATAGATGAGCCTAGGGGTATAGTGACTTACACAAGGAAGGCACATTTTTAATGTCCCACAAACATGTATGAATCATCGTGCTACAGAGTGAGGCCTATTCAAGAAAGATAAAGGGGGAAATTTCCCCAAAAATCTGTTATTGAATCATCTATATACATATTCATTCACTTGCCAACATAGTCTCCTAACTTATTTTTCTTATACGAAGTTGGCCTATTTTGCTTGTTTCTAGTGAATAGATTTTATTACTTAGAGAAAAATTGTGTTTATAGAAAACCTGAACAGAAGCCACAGAGAGTTTTGACATGCTATTTATCTCTACAGTTCCTCCTAATTAACCCATTGAAACAGTGGGGCACATTTACTTTAAGACTGATGATACGATGTGTGGACATTATTTTTAACTTAAGGTGATTATAATGCTTGTTTTGGTAAATACAGAAACATATTTAAGATTCTTTACAGACTTGCTGCTTTTGCTTACCAATATGCATTTAAGAACCTTCATGTCTTTTGTGATGTGATACTTCAGTGTTTCCTATAGTAAGTGCACTTAATATGATATCATTCTTCACAAAATTTTTAGAGATGTGTGTGTATTGTGTATGTTCATTTTTAAGTATATGGCAATAAAAGTATAGAACACCAATAAATTAATGTTTTAATCTCAAGATATGATAAGAAGTCTTCATTCATTTGGCTATTTTGTTGTTGTTGGCTACAAAGTTCCTATTTGCTTACCCTAATGTGTTTAGTATAAAATTAGTAACAGTATTTAAATGTTTAACATGTTTGCTTCTAAGCTTCTGAATGGAATATTTATGGGAGACTAAAGCTGTATGCCATCCTGCACCTGATGCAAATTGTGATGCCTTACTCATTAAATTCCCTTTCCCAATATCTCTACCATGTTGTCTTCCCTGTTCTTCTGAACTCTGGAAGATGGATTGTATGTCCTTAAAGATTGATTATGTGTCATCTTGTCTTCCTGTTTTTACACTCCTTTGTCTCTGAAGACACAAGCATTTGCTGAGCTGACATGGACTAGATAAGTGTGTAGTTTCTATTTGAAAGGTAAGAGTGATGCAGGACAATTCTTCTGTGCTCTTAGCTATTGCATCCACCCCACACTTTGCTCTTTGCTCACTTGCCTCCCATAGCTGGACTCTAGCACTGGCCTTCACTTTGGCCTCCCCTTAATGAATGAAAGCTCAGCCTGTATATAAAAATAGTCAGGGTCTTAACAAAAATAAAATGAGTGATGTAGCCCTAAGGTTTTAAAGTAGAAAATAATATTTTCCTTATTATGTGAATATACCACATACTCAGACTCAAAGAACACCTTACATATCTCTAGCCAAGGAACTTATTTCACAGAGAAGAATGTGCACATTTGGGTTCGTGCAATGAAATTGATGACTTTTACCACAACTCATCAATCACCTCGAAACAGTTGGTTTGATGTTTTAAGTTCTGTTATATAGTCAGCTAATAAACAACATTTAGTAAGAATGAAGAAATAGGTTCATGATAGTGTGTGACTTAAAGCCTGTGTGTGTGTGTGTGTGTGTGTGTGTGTGTGTGTGTGAGATATTGTCTCTCAGAATGCCAAAAGGAATAGGTAAAGGAACTATGATCTAGAGCTGTGACTATATCCTCTTATTTTTTTTTTAATTTTTTTATTTCATTTGATATATTTTTTATTACATTTCAAATGATTTCTCCTTTTCTGGTCTCCCACTCCCCGAAAGTCACATAAGCCCCCTTCCCTCCCTCTATTCTTCCGCCCACCCCTTCCCACTTCCCTGTTATGGTTTTGCCTTATACTGCTACACTGAGTCTTTCCAGAACCAGGGGCCACTCCACCGTTCTTGTACCTCATTTGAAGTGTGGATTATGTTTTGGGTATTCCAGTTTTCTAGGCTAATATCCACTTATTAGTGAGTGCATACCATGATTCATCTTTTGAGACTGGGTTACCTCACTTAGTATGATGTTTTCCAGCTCCATCCATTTGCCTAAGAATTTCATGAATTCATTGTTTCTGATGGTTGAATAGTACTCCATTGTGTATATATACATTTTTTTGCATCCATTCTTCTGTTGAGGGATACCTGGGTTCTTTCCAGCTTCTGGCTATTATAAATAGGGCTGCTATGAACATAGTGGAGCATATATCCTTATTACATGCTGGGGAATCTTCTGGGTATATGCCCAGGAGTGGTATAGCAGGATCTTTTGGAAGTGACGTGCCCAGTTTTCTGAGGAACTGCCAAACTGATTTCCAGAGTGGTTGTACCAATTTGCAACCCCACCAGCAGTGGAGGAGTGTTCCTCTTTCTCCACATCCTCGCCAACACCTGCTGTCTCCTGAGTTTTTAATCTTAGCCATTCTGACTGGTGTAAGGTGAAATCTCAGGGTTGTTTTGATTTGCATTTCCCTGATGACTAGTGAAGTTGAGCATTTATTAAGATATTTCTCCGCCATCCGAAGTTCTTCAGGTGAGAATTCTTTGTTTAACTCTGTACCCCATTTTTAATAGGGTTATTTGGTTTTCTGGGGTCTAACTTCTTGAGTTCTTTGTATATATTGGATATTAGCCCTCTATCCGATGTAGGGTTCGTGAAGATTTTTCCCAATTTGTTGGTTGCCAATTTATCCTTTCGATGGTGTCCTTTGCTTTACAGAAACTTTTTAATTTTATGAGGTCCCATTTGTCAATTCTTGATCTTAGAGCATAAGCTATTGGTGTTCTGTTCAGGAACTTTCCCCCTGTACCAATGTCCTCAAGGGTCTTCCCCAGTTTCTTTTCTATTAGCTTCAGAGTGTCTGGCTTTATGTGGAGGTCCTTGATCCATTTCGAGTTGAGCTTAGTACAAGGAGACAAGGATGGATCAATTTCCATTCTTCTGCATGCTGACCTCCAGTTGAACCAGCACCATTTGTTGAAAAGACTATCTTTTTTTCCATTGGATGTTTTCAGCCCATTTGTCGAAGATCAAGTGGCCATAGGTGTGTGGGTTCATTTCTGGATCTTCAATCCTGTTCCATTGATCCTCCTGCCTGTCACTGTCCTAATACCATGCGGTTTTTAACACATTTGCTCTGTAGTATGACTTGAGGTCAGGGATACTGATTCCCCCAGAATTTCTTTTGTTGTTGAGAATAGTTTTAGCTATCCTGGGTTTTTTTGTTATTCCAGATGAATTTGTGAATTGCTCTTTCTAACTCTGTGAAGAATTGAGTTGGGATTATGATGGGTATTGCATTGAATCTGTATATTGCTTTTGGCAAAATGGCCATTTTAACTATATTAATCCTGCCGATCCATGAGCACGGGAGGTTTTTCCATTTTTTGAGGTCTTCTTCCATTTCCTTCTTCAGAGTCTTGAAGTTCTTGTCATACAGATCTTTCACATGTTTGGTAAGAGTCACCCTAAGGTACTTTATACTGTTTGTGGCTATTGTGAAGCGTGTCAGTTCCCTAATTTCTTTCTCAGCCTGCTTATTCTTTGAGTATAGAAAGCCTACTGATTTGCTTGAGTTGATTTTATAACCAGCCACTTTGCTGAAGTTGTTTATCAGCTGTAGGAGTTCTCTAGTGGAGTTTTTTGGGTCGCTTAGGTAGACTGTCATATCATCTGCATATAATGATAGTTTGACTTCTTCCTTTCCAATTTGTATCCCTTTGACTTCCTTATGTTGTCTAATTGCCCGAGCTACTACCTCAAATACAATATTGAAAAGATAAGGAGAAAGGGGGCAGCCCTGTCTAGTCCCTGATTTTAGTGGGATTGCTTCAAGTTTCTCTCCATTTAGTTTGATGCTGGCTACCGGTTTGCTGTATATTGCTTTTACTCTGTTTAGGTATGGGCCTTGAATTCCTGTTCTTTCCAAGACTTTAAGCATGAAAGGATGCTGAATTTTGTCAAATGCTTTTTCAGCATCCAATGAAATGACCATGTGTTTTTTTTCTTTGAGTTTGTTTATGTAGTGGATTGCATTGATGGATTTCCGTATATTGAACCAACCCTGCATTCCTGGGATAAAGCCTACTTGATCATGGTGGACGATCATTTTTATGTGTTCTTGGATTCGGTTGGCAAGGATTTTATTGAGTATTTTTGCATCGATGTTCATAAGGGAAATTGGTCTGAAGTTCTCTTTCTTTGTTGGATCTTTGTGTGGTTTTGGTATCAGCGTAATTGTGGCTTCATAGAAGGAATTGGGTAGTGTTCCTTCTGTTTCTATTTTGTGGAATAGTTTGAAGAGTATTGGTGTTAGCTCTTCTTTGAAGGTCTGATAGAATTCTGCACTGAAACCATCTGGTCCTGTGCTTTTTTTTGGTTGGAAGGCTTTCTATGACCCCTTCTATTTCTTTAGGGGTTATGGGACTGTTTGGATGATCTATTTGGTCCTGATTTAATTTTGGTATTTGGTATCTGTCTAGGAAATTGTCCATTTCCTCCAGTCTCCAGTTGTGTTGAGTATAGGCTTTTGTAGTAGGATCTGATGATTTTTTTGAATTTCCTCAGTTTCTGTTGTTATTTTTCTTTTTCATTTCTAATTTTGTTAATTTGGATACTTTCTCTGTGCCCTTTGTTCAGTCTGGCTAAGGGTTAATCTATCTTGTTGATTTTCTCAAAAAACCAACTCCTGGATTTGTTGATTCTTTGTATGGTTCTCTTTGTTTCCACTTGACTGATTTCAGCCCTGAGTTTGATGATTTCCTGTCTTCTGCTCCTCCTGGGTGAATTGGCTTCTTTTTGTTCCAGAGCTTTCAGGTGTGTCCTTAAGCTGCTAGTGTATGCACTCTCCATTTTCTTTTTGGAGGCACTCAGGGCTATGAGCTTTCCTCTCAGCACTGCTTTCATTGTGTCACAAAGATTTGGGTATGTTGTGCCTTCATTTTCATTAAATTCTAAAAAGTCTCTGATTTCTTTCTTTATGTCTTCTTTGGCCAAAGTGTCATTGAGTAGATTATTGTTCAGCCTCCATGTATATGTGGGCTTTATGTTGTTTTTGTTGCCATTGAAGACCACTCTTATTCCATAGTGATCTGATAGTAGGCATGGGATTAGTTCGATCTTCTTATATTTGTTGAGGTCTCTCTTATGACCAATTAGATTTTGGAGAAGGAACCATGAGGTGCTGAGAAAAAGGTATATTGTTTTGTTTTAGGGTGAAATGTTCTATAAATATCAGTCAAGTCCAATTGGTCCACAGCTTCAATTAGTTTTATTGTGTCCCTGTTTAGTTTCTGTTTTCCTGATCGGTCCATTGAGGAGAGTGGAGTGTTGAAGTCACCCACAATTATTGTGTTAGGTGCAATGTGTGCTTTGAGCTTTAGTTTCTTTTACGAATGAGGGTGCCATTGCATTTGGTGCATAGATGTTCAGAATTGAAATTTCTTCTTGGTGGATTTTTCCTTTGATCAGCAAGAAGTGTCCTTCTATATCTCTTTTGATGACTTTAGGTTGAAAGTCAATTTTATCTGATATTAGAATGGCTACTCCGGCTCGTTTCCTGAGACCATGGGCTTGTAAAATTGTCTTCCAGCCTTTTACTATAAGGTAGTTTTTGTCTTTGACATTGTGGTGTGTTTCCTGTATGCAGCAAAATGTAGGGTCCTATTTCCTTATCCAGTCTGTTAGTCTATGTCTTTTTATTGGGGAGTGGAGTCCATTGACATTAAGAGATATTAAGGAATAGTGATTATTACTTCCTGTCATTTTCGATGTTATTTTTATATTTGAGTGGTTATCTTCTTTTGGGGTTAATGAAAGAAGGTAACTATCTTGCTTTTTCCAGGGTGTAGTTTCCCTCCTTGTATTGGAGTTTTCTTCCTATTATTCTTTGTAGAGCTGGGTTTGTAGAAAGATATTGTATAAATTTGGTTTTGTCATGGAATATCTTGGTTTCTCCATCTATTGTGATTGAGAGTTTTGCTGGGTATAGTAGTTTTGGCTGGCATTTGTGTTCTCTTAGAGTTTGCATGAGATCTGCCCAGGATCTTCTAGCTTTTGTGGTCTCTGGTAAGAAGTCTGGTGTGATTCTGATAGGTCTTCCTTTACTATCTTGGCCTTTTTCTCTTGATGCCTTTAATATTCTTTGTTTAGTACATTTGGAGTTTTGATTATTATGTGGCGAGAGGTATTTCTGCTCAGGTCCAGTCTGTTTGGAGTTCTGTAGGCTTCTTGTATATTCATGGGCATCTCTCTGTTTAAGGTGGGAAAGTTTTCTTCCATAATTTTGTTGAAGATATTTGCTGGCCCTTTAAGTTGTAAATCTTCTCTCTCATCTATGCCTATAATCCTTAGGTTTGGTCTTCTCATTGTGTCCTGGATTTCCTGGAAGTTCTGGAATACAAGCTTTTGCATTTTGCATTTTCTTTGACTGTTGAGTCCATGGTTTCTATGGTATCTTCGGCACCCGAGATTCTTTCTTCCATCTCCTTTATTATGTTGTTGATATTTGCATCTATGGCCCCTGATTTCTTCTCAATGTTTTCTATCTCCAAAGTTCTCTCCCTTTGTGATTTCTTAGTTGTTTCTACTTCTGATTTTAGATCCTGGATGGTTTTGCTCAGCTCCTTCATTTGCTTGTTTGTGTTTTCCTGTAATTCTTTAAGAGATTTTTGTGTTTCCTCTTTCATGACTTCTGCTGTTTGACTCAATTTCTCCTGTATTTCTTTTAGTTTCGTGTGTGTGTGTGTGTGTGTGTGTGTGTGTGTGTGTGTGTTTCTTCTTTATTGGCTTCTATCTCTTGAGCCTTATTCTCCTGAATTTTTTAAAGTGATTTTCGTGTTTCCATTATATGGGTTTCTAGCTTATTCATGTTCCCCTGTATTTCTTTAAGCGATTCATTTATGTCCTTTTTTTGTTCTTCTAGCAGCATCATGAACAGTGATTTTAACTCCAAATTTTGTTTTTCTGGTGTGTTTGTGTAATCAAGACTTGCTGATGTTGGAGAGTTTGGTTCAGACGCTGCCATATTGCTTAGGTTTCTGTTACTAGCGTTCCTGCGTTTGCCCTTTGCCATCTTGTTATTTCTGCCCTTAGTTGGTCTTGTCTCTGGCTGGTATTTGTGCCTCCTGTGAGGCTATATGGCTATTTCTGCAACACTGGATGGCTGTGTTTCCCCTGTTACAGATTGCTAATGCACTGCCCTCCTCTTGGGTGCCCTTGCAGCCCTAGTGTGCCTTGCCCCAGGTTGTCTGTGTGAACCAGGCGGTGCCCGTTTGCTCCTTCAGAGAGTGCTGATGGTCTATGCTGCTGCGGGACCTTTTCCGAGTGCTGGTCACTCTGCTGGGCAGCCTATCTCCCAACCATGTTGGTGCACACAAGGCTAGCCTAGCTGCTGAGGCCCTGAGTCTAGGCAAAAGCCTGGCAGGCTAAGGCCTGAGCAAAGTTCCCCTCGGGCTATAACTGTTAATTGGTTCTGTCAGGTGGCCAGGATGGTGGAGTGTGTGCGTGTGCAAGATCCCTAAAAGTGCTGGGAGAATCTGCTAGGCTAACAACCTCCTGGCTGGGTTGGCACACAGATGGCTCACCAAGCAGCCCAGGGCCTAGGGTCAGTTCAAGGCCTGTCCAGCTTAGACCCCCCCCCCCATGTTAGCCTCGGTCTATGCCTCTTAGCTGACTTTGCCTGCTAGAACTCTCTGGAGTCCCATAGTCAAAATGGCGGGGAGCATGCGCCTGGCCGGGCAAACAACCTCCTGGCTGGGTTTGCACACCGATGCCCCCCCCCTGAACAGCCCCGGGCCTGGGTGCAGGCCAATGCCCGTCGAGCTTAGACCCCCGCGATTTTGGCCTTGCATTATATTTGCGTACCTCAGTCTGTTTGATTTCTCTGGCGCCTGAGATCCAAGATGGCGGAGAGACTCTGGTAACTTACTGGCGGGAGGCAGAGTTCTGATGTAGCTTCTGTGGGGTGAAAGGCGCTGTAAATCCTCCACAGCTTGCAGCCCGGCTGGCCAGCGAAGGTCAGTGGTAGCGGGTGCAAGGCCTGCCTGGCCCCTGTCACCTTGGTTCCACTGCCGATAGCCCTTCTGCTGGACCAGCTGCCTCTGTTGCTGCCGTTGCCACCGCCGCAGCTGCTGCACTCTCTCCTATTTTTAAACCCAATTGTTGAGAATGTTTACTTCAATAGGTTCATGTGTTCTGGTACCTAAAGAAGGGAGGCTGGCATAGAAATCAAGTCAGTATATTGTCACCTTTGAAGTTGATAAGGTCTCTTGGTGACTTATGAATTCCTCATACCACTCAACTTATCTGGGTTGAGAAGGAGTTGAGATGATTTTTGAAAGAAAACTGGGTTGCTCACAAACAGGGTTACAAGAGAAGCACGGGTCTTCAGGCCAAGGAATTTTCTAAGTATAACTTTTCTTGGCACTATAAGAATCCTAACCAGTGGAAACTACAAGTGAACAATTACGGCCTCTAAAGAGGCACACCTTGCAGAAGTTGAAGTTTGGATTAATCATCTAGATGAAGCAGCCAATCTAGTTGATGTGCCAAGAAAGATTAGAGAGAACCTGAGTGACATTGTCAACTCAGATCTCACAACTAGATTAAGTGGGACTGGGCCCATAAGATTACACTAATTAGCTTTCTTCCACCTGCATTTTTTCGTGGCTATACTCTACAGTGAGAAAGGGTGGTAGCTAAGGTTTTCGATTTCATATGGGATTCTGACAAAACTGATATTGCCCTACCCTGACAGTAGTCATGGGACAAAAAACATTTTCTTAAAGTGAAAGATGATAAATTGAACTTTATGAGCCATATGGTCTTGGTCCCAATGACTCCTCACTGCTGTTCTAGTATTAAAACAACCATAAACAATATGTAAAAGAATGTGTGTGGCTGTGTCCCAACTAAAACTTAGCTAGCAAAAACAGATGGCCAGCCTGTGGGCTGTAGTCTGCTGACTCTTAGAGCAGATAAATGGAAAACTTTGTGATCTCTCTACTGAGGAGTAAGATTTTATTTGGACAAAAGGACCTGGTAGCCAAAAACTTTTGATGTACTTTCTTCTAGCATTTTGAAATGTAAAATTCATTATTGTTCATCTGTCATCACCCTGCTGCATAAACAGTATACAGGAATGTCTTCCTTCTCAGCTGATAACAAATAGTTATAAACACTGTCAGATTTGAATGCCTCAAAATCTCTTATTTTCTTGAGTTCCTTTCCCCCATGCCTACATTATTACAAAATACTACTTTCCTGAGGCTTTCCTTAATTCCCATTTGGGTCTGATATGTTTCTCTTCATATGCACCAGAAGAGGGTGCGTGGTTATGGATGGTTGTGAGCCATCATGTGGTTGCTGGGATTTGAACTCGGGACCTTCCGAAGAGCAGTCAGTGCTCTTAGCTGCTGAGACATCTCTCAAGCCCATCTGATATGTTTCTCACCAGTCACACCACTCAGTCTTAAACAACTCATACTTGTTCTCTTTTTTTTTTGTCTTTTTTTTTATTCGATATATTTTTTATTTACATTTCAAATGATTTCCCCTTTTCTAGCCCCCCTCTCCCCGAAAGTCCCATAAGCCCCCTTTTCTCCCCCTGTCCTCCCACCCACGCCTTCCCACTTCCCCGTTCTGGTTTTGCCCTATACTTCTTCACTGAGTCTTTCTAGAACAAGGGGCCACTCCTCCTTTCTTCTTGTACCTCATTTGATGTATGGATTATGTTTGGGGTATTCCAGTTTTCTAGGTTAATATCCACTTATTAGTGAGTGCATACCATGATTCACCTTTTGAGTCTGGGTTACCTCACTTAGTATGATGTTCTCTAGCTCCATCCATTTGCCTAAGAATTTCATGAATTCATTGTTTCTAATGGCTGAATAGTACTCCATTGTGTAGATATACCACATTTTTTGCATCCACTCTTCTGTTGAGGGATACCTGGGTTCTTTCCAGCATCTGGCAATTATAAATAGGGCTGCTATGAACATAGTAGAACATGTATCCTTATTACATGGTGGGGAATCCTCTGGGTATATGCCAAGGAGTGGTATAGCAGGATCTTCTGGAAGTGAGGTGCCCAGTTTTCGGAGGAACCGCCAGACTGATTTCCAGAGTGGTTGTACCAATTTGCAACCCCACCAGGAGTGGAGGAGTGTTCCTCTTTCTCCACATCCTCTCCAACACCTGCTGTCTCCTGAATTTTTAATCTTAGCCATTCTGACTGGTGTAAGGTGAAATCTCAGGGTTGTTTTGATTTGCATTTCCCTAATGACTAATGAAGTTGAGCATTTTTTAAGATGCTTCTCCGCCATCCGAAGTTCTTCAGGTGAGAATTCTTTGTTTAACTCTGTACCCCATTTTTTAATAGGGTTGTTTGGTTTTCTGGAGTCTAACTTCTTAAGTTCTTTATATATATTGGATATTACCCCTCTATCTGATGTAGGATTGGTAAAGATCTTTTCCCAATTTGTTGGTTGCCGATTTGTCCTTTTGATGGTGTCCTTTGCCGTACAGAAACTTTGTAATTTTATGAGGTCCCATTTGTCAATTCTTGATCTTAGAGCATACGCTATTGGTGTTCTGTTCAGAAATTTTCTCCCTGTACCAATGTCCTAAAGGGTCTTCCCCAGTTTCTTTTCTATTAGCTTCAGAGTGTCTGGCTTTATGTGGAGGTCCTTGATCCATTTGGATTTGAGCTTAGTACAAGGCGATAAAGATGGATCAATTCGCATTCTTCTGCATGCTGACCTCCAGTTGAACCAGCACCATTTGTTGAAAAGGCTATCTTTTTTTCCATTGGATGTTTTAAGCCCCTTTGTCGAGGATCAAGTGGCCATAGGTGTGTGGGTTCATTTCTGGATCTTCAATCTTGTTCCATTGATCTGCCTGCCTGTCACTGTACCAATACCATGCAGTTTTTAACATTATTGCTCTGTAGTATTGCTTGAGGTCAGGGATACTGAGTCCCCCAGAATTTCTTTTGTTGCTGAGAATAGTTTTAGCTATCCTGGGTTTTTTGTTATTCCAGATGAATTTGTTAATTGCTTTTTCTAACTCTGTGAAGAATTGAGTTGGGATTTTGATGGGTATTGCATTGAATGTGTATATTGCTTTTGGCAAAATGGCCATTTTAACTATATTCATTCTGCCGATCCATGAGCATGGGAGGTTTTCCCATTTTTTGAGGTCTTCTTCCATCTCCATCTTCAGAGTCTTGAAGTTCTTGTCGTAAAGATCTTTCACATGTTTGGTAAGAGTCACCCCAAGATACTTTATACTGTTTGTGGCTATTGTGAAGGGGATCATTTCCCTAATTTCTTTCTCAGCCTGCTTATCCTTTGAGTATAGGAAGGCCACTGATTTGCTTGAGTTGATTTTATAACCTGCCACTTTGCTGAAGTTGTTTATCAGCTGTAGGAGTTCTCTAGTGGAGTTTATTGGGTCACTTAGGTAGACTATCATGTCATCTGCAAATAATGATAGTTTGACTTCTTCCTTTCCAATTTGTATCCCTTTGACCTCCTTATGTTGTTGAATTGCCCGAGCTAGTACCTCAAGTACAATATTGAAAAGATAAGGAGAGAGGGGGCAGCCCTGCCTAGTCCCTGATTTTAGTGGGATTGCTTCAAGTTTCTCTCCATTTAGTTTGATGCTGGCTACCGGTTTGCTGTATATTGCTTTTACTATGTTTAGGTATGGGCCTTGAATTCCCATTCTTTCCAAGACTTTAAGCATGAAAGGATGCTGAATTTTGTCAAATGCTTTTTCAGCATCCAATGAAATGACCATGTGGTTTTGTTCTTTGAGTTTGTTTATGTAGTGGATTGCATTGATGGATTTCCGATTATTAAACCAACCCTGCATTCCTGGGATAAAGCCTACTTGATCATGGTGGATGATCGTTTTGATGTGTTCTTGGATTCGGTTGGCAAGAATTTTATTGAGTATTTTTGCATCGATGTTCATAAGGGAAATTGGTCTGAAGTTCTCTTTCTTTGTTGGATCTTTGTGTGGCTTTGGTATCAGCGTAATTGTGGCTTCGTAGAAGGAATTGGGTAGTGTTCCTTCTGTTTTTATTTTGTGGAATAGTTTGAAGAGTATTGGTGTTAACTCTTCTTTGAAGGTCTGATAGAATTCTGCATTGAAACCATCTGGTCCTGTGCTTTTTTTGGTTGGAAGACTTTCTATGACTCCTATTTCTTTAGGCGTTATGGGACTGTTTAGATGATCTATTTGGTCCTGATTTAATTTTGGTATTTGGTATCTGTCAAGGAAATTGTCCATTTCCTCCAGATTCTCCAGTTGTGTTGAGTACAGGCTCTTGTAGTAAGATCTGATGATTTTTTGGATTTCCTCAGTTTCCGTTGTTATATCTCCCTTTTCATTTCTAAGTTTGTTAATTTGGATACTTTCTCTGTGCCCTTTGGTCAGTCTGGCTAAGGGTTTATCTATCTTGTTGATTTTCTCAAAGAACCAGCTCCTGGATTCATTAATTCTTTGTACGGTTCGCTTTGTTTCCAATTGATTGATTTCAGCCCTGAGTTTGATGATTTCCTGCCTTCTACTCCTCCTGGGTGAATTGGCTTCTTTTTGTTCCAGGACTTTCAGGTGTGTCATTAAGCTGCTAGTGTATGCTCTCTCCATTTTCTTTTTGGAGGCACTCAGGGCTATGAGTTTACCTCTTAGCACTGCTTTCATTGTGTCCCAAAGATTTGGGTATGTTGTGCCTTGATTTTCATTAAATTCTAAAAAGTCTCTGATTTCTTTCTTTATTTCTTCTTTGGTCAAGGTGTCATTGAGTAGAGTATTATTCAGCCTCCATGTGTATGTGGGCTTTCTGTTGTTTTTGTTGCTATTGAAAATCACTCTTACACCATAGTGATCTGATAGGAGGCATGGGATTAGTTCGATCATCTTATATTTGTTGAGGTCTGCCTTGTGACCAATTATATGGTCGATTTTGGAGAAGGTACCATGAGGTGCTGAGAAAAAGGTATATTCTTTTGCTTTAGGGTGAAATGTTCTATAAATATCAGTCAAATCCAATTGGTCCAAAGCTTCAATTAGTTTTACTGTGTCTCTGTTTAGTTTCTGTTTTCCTGATCGGTCCATTGAGGAAAGTGGAGTGTTGAAGTCCCCCACAATTATTGTGTTAGGTGCAATGTGTGTTATGAGCTTTAGTAAAGTTTCTTTTACAAATGAGGGTGCCTTTGCATTTGGCGCATAGATGTTCAGAATTGAAAGTTGTTCTTGGTGGATTTTTCCTTTGACCAGCAAGAAGTGTCCTTCTGTGTCTCTTTTGATGACTTTAGGTTGAAAGTCAATTTTATCTGATATTAGAATGGCTACTCCTGCTCGTTTCCTGTGACCATTGGCTTGTAAGATTGTCTTCCAGCCTTTTACTCTAAGGTAGCTTTTTTTTGCCCCAGATTGTGTCTGTGAGCCAGAAGGTGCCTGTTTGCTCCTTCAGGGAGTGCTGAGGCTGTATGCTATAGGGACCTTTTCTGCGTGCTGATCTCTCTGCTGGGCAGCGGAACTCCCAACCGGGTTGGTGCACACAAGGCTAGCCTAGCTGCTCAGGCCCTGAGTCTAGGCAAAAGCCTGGCAGGCCAATGTCTGAGCAAAGTTCCCCTCAGCTGTGAGTGTTAATTGGGTCTGTCAGGTGGCTAGGATGGTGGCGTGTGCGCGCTCCCTGAGAGTGCTGGGAGAGTCTGCTGGGCTAACAACCTCCTGGCCGGGTCAGCACACAGATGGCCCACCGAGCAGCCCAGGGCCTGGGGGCAGTCCAGGGCCTGACTGTCTGAGACCCCTGCTATGTCCGCCTCGGGCTATGCCTGTTAGCTGGTTTGGTTTTGCCTGCTAAGTCTCTCTGGCTTCCGGTAGGCAAAATGGTGGTGGTGTGCAAACCGGCCCGGATAAACAACCTCCTGGCCGGGTTGGCACACAGGTGGCCCACCGAGTAGCCCAGGGCCTGGGGGCAGTCCAGGGCCTGACCGTCTGAGACCCCTGCTATGTCCGCCTCAGGCTATGCCTGTTAGCTGGTTTGGTTTTGTCTGCTGGGTCCCTCTGGCTTCCCTCCAGGCAAACAAGCTCCTGGCTGGGTCGGCACACAGATGGCCCACCGAGCAACCCAGGACCTGGGGGCAGTCCAGGGCCTGACCGTCTGAGACCCCCTGCTATGTCTGCCTCGGGCTATGCCTGTTAGCCGGTTTGGTTTTGCCTGCTAGGTCTCTCTGGCTTCCCTTAGGCAAAATGGCGGTGGTGCAAGAGTGCCGGCGGGGGGAGGGGAGGAACCTCCTGGCCAGGTTTGCACCCTGGTGGCCCCCCGATCAGCCCAGGGCCTGGGTGCAGGCCAACGCCCGTCGGGCTTAGACCCCCACGATGTTGGTCTCAGGTTATATTTGCGTACCTCAGTCTGATTTCTCTGGCAACCGAGAACCAATATGGAGGCCGCGTATCTGACTGGCAGGAGGCAGAGTTCTGGTGTGGCTTCTGCGTGGTGAAAGGCGCCATAAATCCTCCCCTGCTCGCAGCCTGGCTGGCCAGCGATGGCCAGTGGTCGTGGGCGCAGGGTCTGCTTGGACCCTGTCTGCTTGATTCTACTGCTGATGGCCCTTCCTCTGGACCAGCTGCTGCTGCTGCTGCTGCTGCCTCTGCTGCTGCCACTCTTCTGCATACTTGTTCTAATATGCAAATGAAGGACTGTGTTTGTACTATCAGAGCTTTCTCTATTTTACCACAGTTTTAAAATGCATTTTATGCAAATAAAGGATTATTTTGGACTACTCTCAATACTCTTGTTTTTACCAATCACAAAATGCCTACTATACAAATGAAGGACCATGTTTTCACCAATCACAACATTCTTTTGCTTTTACTGGTTATATAGGCATCTTATTCATATGAAAGTTTATGTTTGCAGCAATCCAAAGAATGTTTTGTCCCAGTTGAAATAAAACCTGTTTATGGAAATAAAGAACTATATTTAAATCAATTAAGGCACTTATATTAGACAAGTCAAAATAACAGTACTATGCAAATTAATGACTACACATGTAGTCAGAAGTAAGCATTTCATGCAAATGAAGGCTTGCTTTCAGACCAATCAGAACACTCAGGTTTAAACCAGTCAAAATAGCCTTACTATGTAAATGGAACAGTATTTCCATGAGTACACTAATCCCTATTTGATCACAGACAGAAATGAACAAAATTTATGCAAATAAAGGCTTATATTTGGAAGATTTGTATTTGGAAAAATTATACCATATTTTAAAAAAAAGCTATCACAAAAGATCTCATATGCAAATGAAGTATCATGTTTCTACCAATCACAGCCCTTATGTAAATGTAGGTTTTTGAGCCTGCTACTACAGGGTTTTCTTGCTAATGAAGGCTTTTGTTTGAAACAATCACAACACCTACTATAATGCAGTCACAATTTCATTACTATACAAATGAAGTACCAAGTTTGCAATAAACTTTTTACTTTATTTTTTTTTAAGTTTTTATTTTTTTAATTTGATTTTCTAAATTCTTTGTTGACATTCCAAATGCTTTCCCCTTTCCCAGTTCACCCCTCCCTATATGTCCCATAAGCCTTCTTCTCTCCACCCATTCTCCAATCACCTCCCTCCTTTTGCTCTGTCCTGGTACTCCCCTACAATGCTAGATCAAACCTTTCCAGGATCAGGGCCCTCTCCTTACTTCTTCATGGGAGTCATTTGATATGCTAATTGTCTTGGGTATTTAGAGATTCTGGTCTAATTAATATCGACTTATCAGTAATTGCATTCCATATGTATCCCTTTGTGATTGGGTTATCTCACTTAGGATGACATTCTCCAGTTCCAACCATTTGCCTAAAAATGACATAAATTCATTGTTTTTAATTGCTGAATAGTACTCCATTGTGTAAATATACCACATTTTCTGTATCCATTCCTCCATTGAGGGACATCTGGGTTCTTTCCAGCTTCTAGCTATTATAAATAAGGCTGCTATGAACATAGTGGAGCATGCATCCTTATTACATGCCAGGGAATACTCTGGGTAATGCCCAGGAGAGGTATAGCAAGGTCCTCTGAAAGTGTCATGTCAAGTTTTCTGAGGAACCACCAGACTGATTTCCATAGTGGTTGTACCATCTTGCAATCCCACCAGCAGTGGAGGAGTGTTCCTCTTTCATCACATCCTCGCCAATACCTGCTGTCTCCTGAGTTTTTAACCTTAGCCATTCTGACTGGTATGAGGTGAAATCTCAGGGTTGTTTTGATTTGCATTTCCCTAATGATTAATGATGTTGAGCATTTCTTAAGGTGCTTCTTGGCCATCTGAATTTCTTCAGGTGAAAATTCTTTGTTTAGATCTGTACCCCATTTTTAATAGGGTTATTTGGTTCCCTGGGGTCTAACTTATTGATTTCTTTGAATATATTGGATATTAGCCCTCTATGGGATGTAGGGTTGGTGAAGATTTTTCCCCAATTTGTTGGTTGCCGTTTTGTCCTTTTGACAGTGTCCTTTCCCTTACAGAAACTTTGTAATTTTATGAGGTCCCATTTGTCAATTCTTGATCTTAGAGCATAAGCTATTGGTGATCTGTCAAGGAACTGTTCACCTGTACCAATGTCCTCAAGGGTTTTCCCCAGTTTCTTTTCTATTAGCTTTAGAGTGTCTGGCTTTATGTGGAGGTCCTTGATCCATTTGGATTTGAGCTTAGTACAAGGAGACAAGGATGGATCAATTCGCATTCTTCTGCATGCTGACCTCCAGTTGAACCAGCACCATTTGTTGAAAAGGCTATCTTTTTTCCATTGGATGTTTTCAGCCTCTTTGTCAAGGATCAAGTGGCCATAGGTGTGTGGGTTCATTTCTGGATCTTCAATCCTGTTCCATTGATCCTCCTGCCTGTCACTGTACCAATACCATGCAGTTTTTAACAGTATTGCTCTGTAGTATTGCTTGAGGTCAGGGATACTGATTCCCCCAGACTTTTTTTTGTTGCTGAGAATAGTTTTAGCTATCCTGGGTTTTTTGTTATTCCAGATGAATTTGATAATTGCTCTTTCTAACTCTGTGAAGAACTGAGTTGGGATTTTGATGGGTATTGCATTGAATCTGTATATTGCTTTTGGCAAAATGGCCATTTTAACTATATTGATTCTGCCGATCCATGAGCATGGGAGGTTTTCCCATTTTTTGAGGTCTTCTTCCATTTCTTTCTTCAGAGTCTTGAAGTTCTTGTCATACAGATCTTTTACATGTTTGGTAAGAGTTACCCCAAGATACTTTCTACTGTTTGTGGCTATTGTGAAGGGGGTCATTTTCCTAACTTCTTTCTCAGCCTGCTTATCCTTTCAGTATAGGAAGGCAACTGATTTGCTTGAGTTGATTTTATAACCTGCCACTTTGCTGAAGTTGTTTATCATCTGTAGGAGTTCTCTGGTGGAGTTTTTTTGGGTCACTTAAGTATACTATCATATCATCTGCAAATAGTGATAATTTGACTTTTTCCTTTCCAATGTGTATCCCTTTGACCTCCTTATTGTCTAATTGCTCTAGCTAGAATTTCAAGTACTATATTGAAAAGATATGGAGAGAGAGGACAGCCTTGTCTACTCTGTGATTTTAGTGGGATTGCTTCAAGTTTCTCTCCATTTAGTTTGATGCTGGCTACCGGTTTGCTGTATATTGCTTTAACTATGTTTAGATATGGGCCTTGAATTCCTGTTCTTTCCAAGACTTTTAGCATGAAAGGATGCTGAATTTTGTCAAATGCTTTTTCCGAATCCAATGAAATGATCATGTGGGTTTTTTTTCTTTGAGTTTGTTTATGTAGTGGATAGCATTGATGGATTTCCTTATCTTGAACCATCCCTGCATCCCTGGGATGAAGCATACTTGATCATGGTGGATGATCGTTTTGATATGTTCTTGGATTCGGTTGGCAAGAATTTTATTGAGTATTTTTGCATTGATATTTATAAGGTAAATTGGCCTAAGTTCTCTTTCTTTTTTGGATCTTTGTGTGGTTTTGATATCATCATAATTGTGGCTTCGTAGAATGAGTTGGGTAGTGTTCCTTCTGTTTCTATTTTGCAGAATAATTTGAAGAGTATTGATGTTAGGTCTTCTTTGAAGGTCTGAAAGAATTCTGCATTAAAACCATCTGGTCCTGGTTTTTTTTAGTTGGGAAACTTTCTATGAACCTTTTTATTTCTTTAGGGGTTATGGGACTGTTTAGATGATCTATTTGATCCTGATTTAATTTTGGTATTTGGTATCTGTCTAGGAAATTGTCCATTTCCTCCAGATTCTACAGTTGTGTGAGTACAGGCTTTTGTAGTAGAATCTGATGATTTTTTGAATTTCCTCAGTTTCTGTTGTTATATCTCCCTTTTCATTTCTAAATTTGTTAATTTGGATACTGTCTTTGTGCCCTTTGTTCAATATGGCTAAGGGTTTATCTATCTCGTTGAGTTTCTCAAAGAACCAGCTCCTGGTTTTGTTGATTCTTTGTATTCTTCTCTTTGTTTCTACTTGATTGATTTCAGCCCTGTGTTTGATGATTTCCTGTCTTCTACTCCTCCTGGGTGAATTAGCTTCATTTTGTTCCAGGGATTTCAGGTGTGCCATTAAGCTGCTAGTGTATGCTCTCTCCATTTTCTTTTTGGAGGCACTCAGGGCTATGAGTTTTCCTCTTAGCATGGCTTTCATTGTGTCCCATAGATTTGGGTATGTTGTGCCTTCATTTTCATTAAATTCTAAAAAGTCTTTGATTTCTTTTTTTATTTCTTCCTTGACCAAGGTATCATTGCGTAGAGTATTGTTCAGTTTCTATGTGTTTGTGGGCTTTCTGTCATTTTTGTTGCTATTGAAGACCAGTTTTACTCCATAGTGATCTGATAGGAGGCATGGGATTATTTCAATCTTATATTTGTTGAGGTCTGTCTTGTGACCAATTATATGGTCGATTTTGGAGAATGTACCATGAGGTGCTGAGGAAAAGGTATATTCTTTTGCTTTAGGATGAAATGTTCTATATACATCTGTTAACTCTAATTGGCCCAAAGCTTCAATTTGTTTCACTGTGTCCCTGTTTAGTTTCTGTTTTCCTGATCAGTCCATTGAGGAGAATGCAGTGTTGAACTCAGCCACAATTATTGTGTTAGGTACAATGTGTGCTTTGAGCTTTAGTAAAGTTTCTTTTATGAATGAGGGTGCCCTTGCATTTGGAGCATAGATGTTCAGGATTGAGAGTTCTTCTTGTTGTATTTTTCCTTTGACCAGCAAGAAGTGTCCCTCAGTGTCCCTTTTGATGACTTTAGGTTGAAAGTCACTTTTATCTGATATTAGAATGGCTACTCTGGTTTGTTTCCTGAGATCATTTTCTTGTAAAATTGTCTTCCAGCCTTTTACTCAAAGGTAGTATTTGTCTTTGACACTGAGGTGCGTTTCCTGTATGCAGCAAAATGTAGGGTCCTGTTTACATATCCAGTCTGTTAGTCTATGTCTTTTTATTGCGGAATTGAGTCCATTGATGTTAAGAGATATTAGGGAATAGTGATTATTACTTCCTGTCATTTTTATGTTATTTTTTATATTTGATTGGTTATCTTCTTTTGGGTTTGATGAAAGAAGGTTACTATCTTGCTTTTTCCAGGGTGTAGTTTCCCTCCTTGTATTGGAGTTTTCCTCCTATTATCCTTTGTAGGGCTGGATTTGTGGAAAGATACTGTGTAAATTTAGTTTTGTCATGGAATATCTTAGTTTCTCCATCTATGGTGATTGAGAGTTTTGCTGGGTATAGTAGTTTTGGCTGGCATTTGTGTTCTCTTAGAGTCTGCATGAGATCTTTCCAGGATCTTCTAGTTTTCATGGTCTCTGTTGAGAAATCTGATGTAATTCTGATAGGTCTTCTTTTATATGTTACTTGGCCTTTTTTTTTTTTTTTTTTTTTTTTTTTTTTTTTTTTTTTTTTTTTTTACTGCCTTTAATATTCTTTCTTTGTTTAGTACATTTGGGGTTTTGACTATTATGTGACAGGAGGTATTTCTGTTCTGGTCCAGTCTGTTTGGAGTTCTGTAGGCTTCTTGTATATTCATGGGCATCTCTCTCTTTAGGTTAGGGAAATTTTCTTCCATAATTTTATTGAAGATATTTGCTGGCCCTTTAAGTTGTAAATCTTCACTCTCATCTATGCCTATAATTCTTAGGTTTGGCCTTCTCATTGTGTCCTGGATGTTTTGGGTTACAAGCTTTTTGCATTTTGCATTGTCTTTTGACTGTTGAGTCCATGGTTTCTATGGTATCTTCAGCATCTGAGATTCTTTCTTCTATCTCTTGTATTCTGTTGTTGATATTTGCATCTAAGGCCCCTGATTTCTTCCCAAGGTTTTCTATTTCCAAAGTTGTCTCCCTTTGCAATTTCTTAGTTGTTTCTACTTCTGTTTTTAGATCCTGGATGGTTTTGCTCAGCTCCTTCACTTGCTTGTTTGTGTTTTCCTGCAAATATTTAAGAGATTTTTGTGTTTCTTCTTTCATGACCTCAGCCTGTTGATCAAAGTTCTCCTCTATTTCTTTTTCTTTTTTTTGGATTTTTTTTATTGATATATTTTTATATACATTTCAAATGATTTCCCCTATTCTGGGTCCCCACTCCCCGCAAGTCCCATAAGCCCTCTTCCATCCCCCGGTTCTTCCATCCACCCCTTCCCATTTCCCTGTTCTGGAATTCCCCTATACTCTTGCACTGAGTCTTTCCAGAACCAGGGGCCACTCCTCCATTCTTTTTGGACATCATTTAATTTGTGGATTATGTGCTGGGTATTCAAAGTTTCTAGGCTAATATCCACTTATCAGTGAGTGCATACCATGATTGATCTTTTGAGACTGGGTTACCTCACTTAGTATGATGTTCTCCAGCTCCATCCATTTGTCTAAGAATTTCATGAATTCATTGTTTCTAATGACTGAATAGTACTCCATTGTGTAAATATACCACATTTTTTGTATCCATTCCTCCATTGAGGGACATCTGGGTTCTTTCCAGCTTCTGGCTATTATAAATAGGGCTGCTATGAACATATTGGAGCATGTGTCCTTATTGCATGCTGAAGAATCCTCTGGATATATGCCCAGGAGTGGTATAACAGGGTCCACAGGAAGTGACATGCCCAGTTTTCTGAGGAACCGCCATACTGATTTCCAAAGTGGTTGCACCATCTTGCAATCCCACCAGCAGTGGAGGAGTGTTCCTCTTTCTCCACATCCTCACCAACACCTCCTGTCGCCTGAGTTTTTCACCTTAGCCATTCTGACTGGTGTGAGGTGAAATCTCAGGGTTGTTTTTATTTGCCTTTCCCTAATGATTAATGATGTTGAACATTTCTTAAGGTGTTTCTCAGCTCTACGAAGTTCTTCATGTGAAAATTCTTTGTTTAGCTCTGTACTCCACTTTTTAATGGGGTTATTTGTTTCTCTGGATTCTACTTTCTTGAGTTCTTTGTATATATTAGATATTAGGCCTCTGTCGGATTTAGGGTTGGTGAAGATTCTTTCCCAGTCTGTTGGTTGACGTTTTGTCCTTTTGACGGTGTCCTTTGCCTTACAGAAACTTTGTAGTTTTATGAGGTCCCATTTATCAATTCTTGATCTTAGAGCATAAGCTATTGGTGTTCTATTCAGGAACTTTTCCCCTGTGCCCATGTCCTCCAGGGTCTTCCCCAGTTACTTTTTGATTATTTTCAGTGTGTCAGGTTTTATGTGGAGGTCCTTGATCCATTTGGAGTTGAGCTTGGTACAAGGAGATAAGAATGGATCGATGTGTATTCTTCTGCATGCTGACCTCCAATTGAACCAGCACCATTTGTTGAAAAGACTATCTTTTTTCCACTGGACTTATTCAGCTCCTTTGTCGAAGACCAAGTGACCATAGGTGTGTTGGTTCATTTCTGGGTCTTCAATCCTATTCCATTGATCAGCTTGCCTGATATTGTACCAATAACATGCAGTTTTTATCACTATTGCTCTGTAGTAGAATTTAAAGTCTGGGATACTGAATCCTCCTGAAGTTCTTTTACTGTTGAGAATAGTTTTAGCTATCCTGGGCTTTTTGTTATTCCAGATGAATTTGAGAATTGCTCTTTCTAGCTCTATGAAGAACTGGGTTGGGATTTTTATAGGAATAGCATTGAATCTGTAGATTGCCTTTGGCAAGATGGCCATTTTAACTATATTAATCCTGCCAATCCACAGGCATGGAAGATTTTTCCATTTTCTGAGATCTTCTTTGATTTCCTTCTTCAGAGATCTGAAGTTCTTGTCATATAGGTCTTTTACTTGTTTGGTTAGAGTCACCCCAAGATACTTTATGCTGTTTGTAGCTATTGTGAAAGGGGTCATTTCCCTAATTTCTTTCTCAGTCTGCTTATTCTTTGAATATATAAAGGCTACTGATTTGCTTGCGTTGATTTTGTAGCCAGCCACTTTGCTGAAGTTGTTTATCAGCTGTAGGAGTTCTCTAGTAGAGTTTTTAGGGTCACTTAAGTATACGATCATATCATCTGCAAATAGTGATAGTTTGACTTCTTCCTTTCCAATTTGTATACCTTTGACTTCCTTATGTTGTCTAATTGCTCTAGCTTGGACTTCAAGAACTATATTGAAAAGATATGGAGAGAGGGGGCAGCCTTGTCTAGTCCCTGATTTTAGTGGGATTGCTTCAAGTTTCTCTCCATTTAGTTTTATGTTGGCTACCGGTTTGCTGTATATTGCTTTTACTATGTTTAGATATGGGCCTTGGATTCCTGTCCTTTCCAAGACTTTTAGCATGAAAGGATGCTGAATTTTGTCAAATGCTTTTTCAGCATCTAATGAAATGATCATGTGGTTTTTTTCTTTGAGTTTGTTTATGTAGTGGATAGCATTTATGGATTTCCTTATATTGAACCATCCCTGCATCCCTGGGATGAAGCCTACTTGATCATGGTGTACGATCGTTTTGATGTGTTCTTGGATTCGGTGGGCAAGAATTTTATTTAGTATTTTTGCATTGATATTCATAAGGGAAATTGGCCTGAAATTCTCTTTCTTAGTTGGATCTTTGTGTGGTTTTGGTATCAGCGTAATAGTGGCTTCAAAGAAGGAGTTGGGTAGTGTTCCTTCTGTTTCTATTTGGTGGAAAAGTTTGAAGAGTATTGGTGTTAAGTCTTCTTTGAAGGTCTGATAGAATTCTGCCATGAAGCCATCTGGTCCTGTGCTTTTTTTGGTCGGAAGGCTATCTATGGCCCCTTCTATTTTCTTCAGGGGTTATGGGTCTGTTTAGATGGTCTATTTGATCCTGGTTTAATTTTGGTAATTGGTATCTGTCTAAGAAAATGTCCATTTCCTCCAGATTCTCCAGTTGTGTTGAGTACAGGTTTTTGTAGTAGGGTCTGATGATTTTTTGAATTTCCTCGGTTTCTGTTGTAATATTTCCGTTTTGATTTCTAATTTTGTTAATTTGGATACTTTCTCTGTGCCCTTTGGTTAGTCTGGCTAAGGGTTTATCAATCTGGTTGATTTTTTCAAAGAACTAGCTTTTGGTCTTGTTGATTCTTTGTATGGTTCTCTTGGTTTCTACTTGATTGATTTCAGCCCTGAGTTTGATGATTTCCTGGCTTCTCCTCCTCCTGGGTGAATTAGCTTCTTCTTGTTCCAGGGCTTTCAGTTGTTCCATTAATCTTCTAGTGTATGCTCTCTCGAATTTCTTTTTGGAGGCACTCAAAGCTATGAGTTTTCCTCTTAGCACTGCTTTCATTGTGTCCCATAGATTTGTGTATGTTATGCCTTCATTTTCATTAAATTCTAAGAGATCTTTGATTTCTTTCTTTATTTCTTCCTTGACCAAGGTATCATTGAGTAGAGTATTGTTCAGTTTCCATGTGTATGTGGGCTTTCTGTTGTTTTTACTGTTACTAAAGACCACTTTTACTCCATAGTGATCTGATAGGAGGCATGGGATTATTTCAATCTTCTTATATTTGTTGAGGTCTGTCTTGTGATCTATTTTGGAGAAGGTACCATGAGGTGCTGATAAAAAGGTATATTCTTTTGCTTTGGGATGAAAAGTTCTATATATATCTGTTAACTCCAATTGGTTCAAAGCTTCAATTAGTTTCATTGTCTCCCTGTTTAGTTTCTGTTTTCCTGATCCGTCCATTGGTGAGAGTGGAGTGTTGAAGTCACCCACAATTATTGTGTTAGGTGCAATGTGTACTTTGAGCTTTAGTAAAGTTTCTTTTATGAATGAGGGCACCCTTGTGTTTGGCGCATATATGTTCAGGATTGAGGGTTCTTCTTGGTGGATTTTTCCTTTGACCAGCAAGTAGTGACCTTCCATGTCTCTTTTGATGACATTAGGTTGGAAGTCAATTTTATCTGAAATTAGAATGGCAACTCCGAGGTAGTGTTTGTCTTTGACCTTTAGGTGTGTTTCCTGTAAGCAGCAAAATGTAGGGTCCTGTTTACGTATCCAGTCAGTTAGTCTATGTCTTTTTATTGGGGCATTGAGTCCATTGATGTTAAGAGATATTAAGGAATAGTGATTGTTACTTCCTGTCATTTTTTTTTATTCGATATAATTTATTTACATTTCAAATGATTTCCCCTTTTCTAGCCCCCCCACTCCCCGAAAGTCCCGTAAGCCCCCTTCTCTTCCCCTGTCCTCCCATCCACCCCTTCCCACTTCCCCGTTCTGATTTTGCTGAATACTGTTTCACTGAGTCTTTCCAGAACCGTGGGCCACTCCTCCTTTCTTCTTGTACCTCATTTGATGTGTGGATTATGTTTTGGGTATTCCAGTTTTCTAGGTTAATATCCACTTATTAGTGAGTGCATACCATGATTCACCTTTTGAGTCTGGGTTACCTCACTTAGTATGATATTCACTAGCTCCATCCATTTGCCTAAGAATTTCATGAATTCATTGTTTCTAATGGCTGAATAGTACTCCATTGTGTAGATATACCACATTTTTTTGCATCCACTCTTCTGTTGAGGGATACCTGGGTTCTTTCCAGCATCTGGCAATTATAAATAGGGCTGCTATGAACATAGTAGAACATGTATCCTTATTACATGGTGGGGAGTCTTCTGGGTATATGCCCAGGAGTGGTATAGCAGGATCTTCTGGAAGTGAGGTGCCCAGTTTTCTGAGGAACCGCCAGACTGATTTCCAGAGTGGTTGTACCAATTTGCAACCCCACCAGCAGTGGAGGAGTGTTCCTCTTTCTCCACACCCTCTCCAACACCTGCTGTCTCCTGAATTTTTAATCTTAGCCATTCTGACTGGTGTAAGATGAAATCTTAGGGTTGTTTTGATTTGCATTTCCCTAATGACTAATGAAGTTGAGCATTTTTTAAGATGCTTCTCTGCCATCCGAAGTTCTTCAGGTGAGAATTCTTTTTTTTTTGTTTGGTTTTTTTTTTGTTTTGTTTTGTTTTTTTTTTTCTTTTTGTTCTTTTTTTTTATTCGATATAATTTATTTACATTTCAAATGTTTTCCCCTTTTCTAGCCCCCCCACTCCCTGAAGGTCCCGCAAGCCCCCTTCTCTTCCCCTGTCCTCCCACCCACCCTTTCCCACTTCCCTGTTCTGGTTTTGCTGAATACTGTTTCACTGAGTCTTTCCAGAACCAGGGGCCACCCCTCCTTTCTTCTTGTACCTCATTTGATGTGTGGATTATGTTTTGGGTATTCCAGTTTTCTAGGTTAATATCCACTTAGTAGTGAGTGCATACCATGATTCACCTTTTGAGTCTGGGTTACCTCACTTAGTATGATATTCTCTAGCTCCATCCATTTGCCTAAGAATTTCATGAATTCATTGTTTCTAATGGCTGAATAGTACTCCATTGTGTAGCTATACCACATTTTTTGCATCCACTCTTCTGTTGAGGGATACCTGGGTTCTTTCCAGCTTCTGGCAATTATAAATAGGGCTGCTATGAACATAGTAGAGCATGTATCCTTATTACATGGTGGGGAGTCTTCTGGGTATATGCCCAGGAGTGGTATAGCAGGATCTTCTGGAAGTGAGGTGCCCAGTTTTCGGAGGAACTGCCAGACTGATTTCCAGAGTGGTTGTACCAATTTGCAACCCCACCAGCAGTGGAGGAGTGTTCCTCTTTCTCCACACCCTCTCCAGCACCTGCTGTCTCCTGAATTTTTAATCTTAGCCATTCTGACTGGTGTAAGATGAAATCTTAGGGTTGTTTTGATTTGCATTTCCCTAATGACTAATGAAGTTGAGCATTTTTTAAGATGCTTCTCCGCCATCCGAAGTTCTTCAGGTGAGAATTCTTTGTTTAACTCTGTACCCCATTTTTTAATAGGGTTGTTTGGTTTTCTGGAGTCTAACTTCTTGAGTTCTTTATATATATTGGATATTAGCCCTCTATCTGATGTAGGATTGGTGAAGATCTTTTCCCAATTTGTTGGTTGCCGATTTGTCCTCTTGATGGTGTCCTTTGCCTTACAGAAACTCTGTAACCTTATGAGGTCCCATTTGTCAATTCTTGCTCTTAGAGCATACGCTATTGGTGTTCTGTTCAGAAACTTTCTCCCTGTACCGATGTCCTCAAGGGTCTTCCCCAGTTTCTTTTCTATTAGCTTCAGAGTGTCTGGCTTTATGTGGAGGTCCTTGATCCATTTGGATTTGAGCTTAGTACAAGGAGACAAGGATGGATCAATTCTCATTCTTCTGCATGCTGACCTCCAGTTGAACCAGCACCATTTGTTGAAAAGGCTATCTTTTTTCCATTGGATGTTTTCAGCCTCTTTGTCGAGGATCAAGTGTCCATAGGTGTGTGGGTTCATTTCTGGATCTTCAATCCTGTTCCATTGATCCTCCTGCCTGTCACTGTACCAATACCATGCAGTTTTTAACACTATTGCTCTGTAGTATTGCTTGAGGTCAGGGATACTGATTCCCCCAGATTTTCTTTTGTTGCTGAGAATAGTTTTAGCTATCCTGGGTTTTTTGTTGTTCCAGATGAATTTGATAATTGCTCTTTCTAACTCTGTGAAGAATTGAGTTGGGATTTTGATGGGTATTGCATTGAATCTGTATAGTGCTTTCGGCAGAATGGCCATTTTAACTATATTGATTCTACCGATCCATGAGCATGGGAGGTTTTCCCATTTTTTGAGGTCTTCTTCCATTTCCTTCTTCAGAGACTTGAAGTTCTTGTCATACAGATCTTTCACATGTTTGGTAAGAGTCACCCCAAGATACTTTATACTGTTTGAGGCTATTGTGAAGGGGGTCATTTCCCTAATTTCTTTCTCAGCCTGCTTATCCTTTGAGTATAGGAAGGCCACTGATTTGCTTGAGTTGATTTTATAACCTGCCACTTTGCTGAAGTTGTTTATCAGCTGTAGGAGCTCTCTAGTGGAGTTCTTTGGGTCACTTAGGTAGACGATCATGTCGTCTGCAAATAATGATAGTTTGACTTCTTCCTTTCCAATTTGTATCGTTTTGACCTCCTTATGTTGTCGAATTGCCCGAGCTAGTACCTCAAGTACAATATTGAAAAGATAAGGAGAAAGGGGGCAGCCTTGTCTGGTCCCTGATTTCAGTGGGATTGCTTCAATTTTCTCTCCATTTAGTTTGATGCTGGCTACTGGTTTGCTGTATATTGCTTTTACTATGTTTAGGTATGGGCCTTGAATTCCTGTTCTCTCCAAGACTTTAAGCATGAAGGGATGCTGAATTTTGTCAAATGCTTTTTCAGCATCCAATGAAATGACCATGTGGTTTTGTTCTTTGAGTTTGTTTATGTAGTGGATTGTATTGATGGATTTCCGTATATTGAACCAACCCTGCATTCCCGGGATAAAGCCTACTTGATCATGGTGGATGATCGTTTTGATGTGTTCTTGGATTCGGTTGGCAAGAATTTTATTGAGTATTTTTGCATCGATGTTCATAAGGGAAATTGGTCTGAAGTTCTCTTTCTTTGTTGGATCTTTTTGTGGCTTTGGTATCAGCGTAATTGTGGCTTCGTAGAAGGAATTGGGTAGTGTTCCTTCTGTTTCTATTTTGTGGAATAGTTTGAAGAGTATTGGTGTTAACTCTTCTTTGAAGGTCTGGTAGAATTCTGCACTGAAGCCATCTGGTCCTGTGCTTTTTTTGGTTGGAAGACTTTCTATGACTCCTTCTATTTCTTTAGGCATTATGGGACTGTTTAGATGGTCTAGTTGGTCCTGATTTAATTTTGGTATTTGGTATCTGTCAAGGAAATTGTCCATTTCCTCCAGGTTCTCCAGTTGTGTTGAGTACAGGCTCTTGTAGTAGGATCTGATGATTTTTTGGATTTCCTCAGTTTCCGTTGTTATATCTCCCTTTTCATTTCTAAGTCTGTTAATTTGGATACTTTCTCTGTGCCCTTTGGTCAGTCTGGCTAAGGGTTTATCTATCTTGTTGATTTTCTCAAAGAACCAGCTCCTGGTTTTGTTGATTTTTTGTATGGTTCTCTTTGTTTCTACTTGATTGATTTCGGCCCTGAGTTTGATGATTTCCTGCCTTCTACTCCTCCTGGGTGAAATAGCTTCTTTTTGTTCTAGGGCTTTCAGGTGTGTCATTAAGCTGGTAAGGTATGCTCTCTCCATTTTCTTTTTGGAGGCACTCAGGGCTATGAGTTTTCCTCTTAGCACTGCTTTCATTGTGTCCCATAGATTTGGGTATGTTGTGTTTTCATTTTCATTGTGTTCTAAAAAGTCTTTAATTTCTTTCTTTATTTCTTCCTTGACCAAGGTATCATTGAGTAGAGTATTGTTCAGTTTCCACGTGTATGTGGGTTTTCTGTTGTTTCTGTTGCTATTGAAGACCACTTTTACTCCATAGTGATCAGATAGGAGGCATGGGATTAGTTCTATCTTCTTATATTTGTTGAGGTCTGTCTTGTGACCAATTATATGGTCGATTTTGGAGAAGGTACCATGAGGTGCTGAGAAAAAGGTATATTCTTTTGTTTTAGGATAGAATGTTCTATATATATCAGTTAAATCTAATTGATCCAAAGCTTCAATTAGTTTCATTGTGTCCCTGTTTAGTTTCTGTTTTCCTGATCGGTCCATTGAGGAAAGTGCAGTGTTGAAGTCACCCACAATTATTGTGTTAGGTGCAATGTGTGCTTTTAGTTTTAATAAAGTTTCTTTTACGAAAGAGGGTGCTCTTGCATTTGGGGCATAGATGTTCAGGATTGACAGTTCTTCTTTTTGTATTTTTTCCTTTGACCAGCAAGAAGTGTCCCTCAGGGTCTCTTTTGATGACTTTGGGATGAAAGTCAATTTTATCTGATATTAAAATGGCTACTCCAGCTTGTTTCCTGAGACCATTTGCTTGTCAAATTGTCTTCCTGCCTTTTATTCTAAGGTAGTGTTTGTCTTTGACCCTGAGGTGTGTTTCCTGTAAGCAGCAAAATGTAGGGTCCTGTTTACGTATCCATTCTGTTAGTCTGTGTCTTTTTATTGGGGCATTAAGTCCATTGATGTTAAGAGATATTAAGGAATAGTGATTGTTACTTCCTATCATTTTTGACGTTATTTTTTAAATTTGAATGCTTAACTTTTTTTGCGTTTGATGAAAGGTTACTATCTTGCTTTTTCCAGGGTGAAGTTTCCCTCCTTGTATTGGTGTTGTCCTCCTATTATCCTTTTTAGGGCCGGGTTTGTGGATAGATATTGGGTAAACTTGGTTTTGTCATGAAATATCTTAGTTTCTCCATCTATGGTGATTGAGAGTTTTGCTGGATATAGTAGTTTTGGTTGGTATTTGTGTTCTCTTAGAGTCTGCATGTGATCTGCCCAGGACCTTCTAGCCTTCATAGTCTCCGGTGAAAAGTCTGCTGTGATTCTGATAGGTCTTCCTTTATATGTTACTTGGCCTTTTTCTCTTACTGCCTTTAGTATTCTTTCTTTGTTTAGAACATTTGGTGTTTTGATTATTATGTGACGGGAAGTATTTCTTTTCTGGTCCAGTCTGTTTGGAGTTCTGTAGGCTTCTTGTATATTCATGGGCATCTCTCTCTTTAGGTTAGGGAAGTTTTCTTCCATAATTTTATTGAAGATATTTGCTGGCCCTTTAAGTTGTAAATCTTCACTCTCATCTATGCCTATAATCCTTAGGTTTGGTCTTCTCATTGTGTCCTGGATTTCCTGGATATTTTGGGTTACAAGCTTTTTGCATTTTGCATTTTCTTTAACTGTTGAGTCCATGGTTTCTATGGAATCTTCAGCATCTGAGATTCTTTCTTCTATCTCTTGTATTCTGTTGTTGATATTTGCATCTCTGTCCCCTGATTTCTTCCCAAGGCTTTCTATCTCCAAAGTTGTCTCCCTTTGAGTTTTCTTAGTTGTTTCTACTTCTGATTTTAGATCCTGGATGGTTTTGCTTAGCTCCTTCACTTGCATGTTTGTGTTTTCCTGTAATTCTTTAAGAGATTTTTGTGTTTCCTCTTTCATGACCTCAACCTGTTGACCAAAGTTCTCCTGTATTTCTTTAAGTGTTTTTTGCATTTCCTCCTTGTTGGCTTTTGTATTCTCCTGGATTTCTTTCAATGATTTTTGTGTTTCCCTTGCAAGGGCTTCTAACTTTTGATCCATTTTCTCCTGAATTTCTTTAAGTATGTCCTTCATGTGTTCCTGTACCAGCATCATGACCAGTGATTTTAAATCCAAATCATGTTTTACTGGTGTGATGGGGTATCCAGGACATGTTGGTAGAGGAGAATTGGGTTCAGATGTTGCCATATTGCCTTGATTTCTGTTAGTGACGTTCCTGCGTTTGCCTTTTGCCATCTAGTTCTCACTGGTGTTAGTTTGTCTTGTCAGTGCTGGACTCACCAGTGCAAGCTGCCCCTTCCCAGTTGGCCTCTGGTGCACAGCTTACCTCCTGCACTGCTTGTAGACAGGGTGCTGCTGCCCAGGCTGTTCAGATCCCAAAGCAGGCACCCGAAGGCTCCCGCTGGTGCCCGATGGATTCACTGGAGCACACTGACTTCTCCCAGCTGGCTGCCCGGAAACCCAGCTAGCCACTTGCAGGACTTGGAGATGTTGTGCTGCCGCCCAGGCTGATCTGGGCAGCAGAATTCCCAACCGGGTTGGTGCACACAAGGCTAGCCTAGCTGCTCAGGCCCTGAGTCTAGGCAAAAGCCTGGCAGGCCAATGTCGGTGCAAAGTTCCCCTCAGCTGTGGGTGTTAATTGGGTGTGTCAGGTGGCTAGGATGGTGGCGTGCGAGAGTTCCCTGAGAGTGCTGGGAGAGTCTGCTGGGCTAACAACCTCCTGGCTGGGTCAGCACACAGATGGCCCAACTAGCAGCCCAGGGCCTGGGGGCAGTCCAGGGCCTGACCGTCTGAGACCCCTGCTATGTCCGCCTCGGGCTATGCCTGTTAGCTGGTTTGGTTTTGCCTGCTAGGTCTCTCTGGCTTCCCGTAGGCAAAATGGCGGCGGTGCGCGCCGGCCCAGGCAAACAAGCTCCTGGCTGGGTCGGCACACAGATGGCCCGCCGAGCAGTCCAGGACCTGGGGGCAGTCCGGGGCCTGACCGTCTGAGACCCCTGCTATGTCCGCCTCGGGCTATGCCTGTTAGCTGGTTTGGTTTTGCCTGCTAGGTCTCCCTGGCTTCCCTTAGGCAAAATGGTGGTGGTGCGCGTGCTGGCCCGGGAGGAAAAAACCTCCTGGCCGGGTTTGCACCCCGGTGGACCCCCGATCAGCCCAGGGCCTGGGTGCAGGCCAACGCCCGTCGGGCTTAGACCCCCGCGATGTTGGTCTCGGGTTATATTTGCGTACCTCAGTCTGATTTCTCTGGAGACCGAGAACCAATATGGAGCCCTTGTAACTGACTGTCGGGAGGCAGAGTTCTGATTTGGCTTCTGTGTGGTGAAAGGCACCGTAAATCCGCCGCTGCTTGCAGCCTGGCTGGCCAGCGATGGCCAGTGGTCGTGGGCGCCGGGTCTGCCTGGACCCTGTCCGCTTGGTTCTACTGCTGATGGCCCTTCCTCTGGACCAGCCGCTGCTGCTGCTGCTACTGCAGCAGCTCCATGTATCACTTCCTGTCATTTTTGACGTTATTTTTTAAATTTGATTGGTTAACTTCTTTTGGGTTTGATGAAAGGTTACTATCTTGCTTTTTCCAGGGTGAAGTTTCCCTCCTTGTATTGGTGTTTTCCTCCTATTATCCTTTGTAGGGCTGGATTTGTGGATAGATATTGGGTAAACTTGGTTTTGTCATGGAATATCTTAGTTCCTCCATCTACGGTGATTGAGAGTTTTGCTGGATATAGTAGTTTTGGCTGGCATTTGTGTTCTCTTAGAGTCTGCATGAGATCAGCCCAGGACCTTCTAGCCTTCATAGTCTCAGGTGAAAAGTCTGCTGTGATTCTGATAGGTCTTCCTTTATATGTTACTTGGCCTTTTTCTCTTACTGCCTTTAATATTCTTTCTTTGTTTAGTACATTTGTTGTTTTGATTATTATGTGACAGGAAGTATTTCTGTTCTGGTCCAGTGTGTTTGGAGCTCTATAGGTCTCTTGTATATTCATGGGCATCTCTCTCTTTAGGTTAGGGAAGTTTTCTTCCATAATTTTATTGAAAATATTTGCTGGCCCTTTAAGTTGTAAATCTTCACTCTCATCTATGCCTATAATCCTTAGGTTTGGTCTTATCATTGTGTATACACTCACTAATAAGTGGATATTAACCTAGAAAACTGGAATACCAAAAACATAATCCACACATCAAATGAGGTACAAGAAGAAAGGAGGAGTAGCCCCTTGTTCTGGAAAGACTCAGTGAAGCAGTATTCGGCAAAACCAGAACAGGGAAGTGGGAAGGGGTGGGTGGGAGGACAGGGGGAGAGAAGGGGGCTTACGGGACTTTCGGGGAGTGGGGGGCTAGAAAAGGGGAAATCATTTGAAATGTAAATAAAAAATATACCGAATAAAAAAAAATTTAAAAAAATGGAAAAAAAGGAAGCATTGATATGATGAGAAAACCAGTGATTGTAGATATTATTTAATAATATGATCCATTATTATGATTTCTGTGAAACTGGGGATGAATAATAAGAATTAATTATTAGTATACAATGCAATTATATTACTGTTAGTATAGATATACAAATTATTAATTATAAATACAATACAATAAAATCTCTGCTTAGAACAAAGTGCTGGTTAGTCCTTTTGGATATTTTCCAGTGTAATATACACTCAAAGTATTTTAAATATTGTTTCTAACTGGGATTCCTTAAACATGTTTTGAACTCATTGTCAACATTTCTAATAAAGGGGAAAACATTTCAAAATTGATGCCAATAAAATAATTATTTCAATATCAAAAAAAAAAAAAAAAAGAATGGCAACTCCGGCTTGTTTCCTGGGACCATTTGCTTGTAGAATTGTCTTCCAGCCTTTTACTCTAAGGTAGTTTTTGTGTTTGACACTGAGGTCTGTTTCCTGTATGCAGCAAAATGTAGGGTCCTGTTTACATAACCAGTCTGTTAGTCTATGTCTTTTTATTGGGGAATTGAGTCCATTGATGTTGAGAGATATCAAGGAGTAGTGGTTATTGCTTCCTATCATTTTTTATTTTAATTTTATACGTTTGTGGTTATCTTCTTTGGGTTTGATGAAAGAAGCTTAATATCCTGCTCTTTCCAGGGTATAGTTTCCCTCGTGAATGGTGTTTTCCCCCTATTATCCTTTGTAGGGCTGGGTTTGTAGAAAGATATTGTGTAAATTTGGGTTTGTCATGGAATATCTTGGTTTCTCCATCTATAGTAATTGAGAGTTTTGCTGGGTATAGTATTCTCGGCTGGCATTTGTGTTCTCTTAGAGTCTGCATGAGCTCTGCCCAGGATCTTCTAGTCTTCATAGTCTCAGGTGAAAAGTCTGCTGTGATTCTGATAGGTCTTCCTTTATATGTTACTTGCCCTTTTTCTCTTACTGCCCTAAGTATTCTTTCTTTGTTTAGTACATTTGGGGTTTTGATTATTATGTGACGGGAGGTATTTCTGTTCTGGTCCAGTCTGTTTGGAGTTCTGTAGGCTTCTTGTATATTCTTGGGCATCTCTCTCTTTAGGTTAGGGAAGTTTTCTTCCATAATTTTGTTGAAGATATTTGCTGGCCCTTTAAGTTGTAAATCTTCACTCTCATCAATGCCTATAATCCTTAGATTTGGCTTTCTCATTGTGTCCTGGATTTCCTAGATATTTTGGGTTACAAGCTTTTTGCATTTTGCATTTTCTTTAACTGTTGAGTCCATGGTTTCTATGGTATCTTCAGCATCTGAGATTCTTTTTTTTATCTCTTGTATTCTGTTGTTGATATTTGCGTATATGGTCCCTGATTTCTTCCCAAGGTTTTCTATCTCCAAAGTTGTCTCCCTTTGTGCTTTCTTATTTGTTTCTACTTCTGTTTTTAGAACCTGGAAGTTTTTGCTCAGTTCTGTCATTTGCTTGTTTGTTTTTCCCTCTAATTCTTTAAGAGATTTTTGTGTTTCCTCTTTCATGACTTCTGCCTGTTGATCAAGGTTCTCCTGTATTTCTTTAAGTGATTTTTGCATTTCCTCCTTATTGGCTTTTGTATTCTCCTGAATTTCTTTCAATGATTTTTGTGTTTCCCTTGTAAGGACTTCTAATTTTTGATCCATTTTCTCCTGAATTTCTTTCTTTTTTTTATTGTTATTTTTTTTATTCGATATAATTTATTTACATTTCAAATGATTTCCCCTTTTCTAGCCCCCCCCACTCCCCGAAAGTCCCGTAAGCCCCCTTCTCTTCCCCTGTCCTCCCTCCCACCCCTTCCCAGTTCCCCGTTCTGGTTTTGCCAAATACTGTTTCACTGAGTCTTTCCAGAACCAGGGACCACTCCTGCTTTCTCCTCTTATCTCATTTGATGTGTGGATTATGTTTTGGGTATTCCAGTTTTCTAGGTTAATAACCACTTATTAGTGAGTGCATACCATGATTCACCTTTTGAGTCTGGGTTGCCTCACTTAGTATGATGTTCTCTAGCTCCATCCATTTGCCTAAGAATTTCATGAATTCATTGTTTCTAATGGCTGAATAGTACTCCATTGTGTAGATATACCACATTTTTTGCATCCACTCTTCTGTTGAGGGATACCTGGGTTCTTTCCAGCATCTGGCAATTATAAATAGGGCTGCTATGAACATAGTAGAGCATGTATCCTTATTACATGGTGGGGAATCCTCTGGGTATATGCCCAGGAGTGGTATAGCAGGATCTTCTGGAAGTGAGGTGCCCAGTTTTCTGAGGAACCGCCAGAATGCTTTCCAGAGTGGTTGTACCAATTTGCAACCTCACCAGCAGTGGAGGAGTGTTCCTCTTTCTCCGCACCCTCTCCAACACCTGCTGTCTCCTGAATTTTTAATCTTAGCCATTCTGACTGGTGTAAGATGAAATCTTAGGGTTGTTTTGATTTGCATTTCCCTAATGACTAATGAAGTTGAGCATTTTTTAAGATGCTTCTCCGCCATCCGAAGTTCTTCAGGTGAGAATTCTTTGTTTAACTCTGTACCCCATTTTTAATAGGGTTGTTTGGTTTTCTGGAGTCTAACTTCTTGAGTTCTTTATATATATTGGATATTAGCCCTCTATCTGATGTAGGATTGGTGAAGATCTTTTCCTAATTTGTTGGTTGCCGATCTGTCCTCTTGATGGTGTCCTTTGCCTTACAGAAACTCTGTAACCTTATGAGGTCCCATTTGTCAATTCTTGCTCTTAGAGCATACGCTATTGGTGTTCTGTTCAGAAACTTTCTCCCTGTACCGATGTCCTCAAGGGTCTTCCCCAGTTTCTTTTCTATTAGCTTCAGAGTGTCTAGCTTTATGTGGAGGTCCTTGATCCATTTGGATTTGAGCTTAGTACAAGGAGACAAGGATGGATCAATTCTCATTCTTCTGCATGCTGACCTCCAGTTGAACCAGCACCATTTGTTGAAAAGGCTATCTTTTTTCCATTGGATGTTTTCAGCCTCTTTGTTGAGGATCAAGTGTCCATAGGTGTGTGGGTTCATTTCTGGATCTTCAATCCTGTTCCATTGATCCTCCTGCCTGTCACTGTACCAATACCATGCAGTTTTTAACACTATTGCTCTGTAGTATTGCTTGAGGTCAGGGATACTGATTCCCCCAGATTTTCTTTTGTTGCTGAGAATAGTTTTAGCTATCCTGGGTTTTTTGTTGTTCCAGATGAATTTGATAATTGCTCTTTCTAACTCTGTGAAGAATTGAGTTGGGATTTTGATGGGTATTGCATTGAATCTGTATAGTGCTTTAGGCAAAATGGCCATTTTAACTATATTGATTCTACCGATCCATGAGCATGGGAGGTTTTCCCATTTTTTGAGGTCTTCTTCCATTTCCTTCTTCAGAGTCTTGAAGTTCTTGTCATACAGATCTTTCACATGTTTGGTAAGAGTCACCCCAAGATACTTTATACTGTTTGAGGCTATTTTGAAGGGGGTCATTTCCCTAATTTCTTTCTCAGCCTGCTTATCCTTTGAGTATAGGAAGGCCACTGATTTGCTTGAGTTGATTTTATAACCTGCCACTTTGCTGAAGTTGTTTATCAGCTGTAGGAGCTCTCTACTGGAGTTTTTTGGGTCACTTAGGTAGACTATCATGTCGTCTGCAAATAATGATAGTTTGACTTCCTCCTTTCCAATTTGTATCCCTTTGACCTCCTTATGTTGTCGAATTGCCCGAGCTAGTACCTCAAGTACAATATTGAAAAGATAAGGAGAAAGGGGGCAGCCTTGTCTGGTCCCTGATTTCAGTGGGATTGCTTCAAGTTTCTCTCCATTTAGTTTGATGCTGGCTACCGGTTTGCTGTATATTGCTTTTACTATGTTTAGGTACGGGCCTTGAATTCCTGTTCTCTCCAAGACTTTAAGCATGAAAGGATGCTGAATTTTGTCAAATGCTTTTTCAGCATCCAATGAAATGACCATGTGGTTTTGTTCTTTGAGTTTGTTTATGTAGTGGATTGTATTGATGGATTTCCGTATATTGAACCAACCCTGCATTCCCGGGATAAAGCCTACTTGATCATGGTGGATGATCATTTTGATGTGTTCTTGGATTCGGTTGGCAAGAATTTTATTGAGTATTTTTGCATCGATGTTCATAAGGGAAATTGGTCTGAAGTTCTCTTTCTTTATTGGATCTTTGTGTGGCTTTGGTATCAGCGTAATTGTGGCTTCGTAGAAGGAATTGGGTAGTGTTCCTTCTGTTTCTATTTTGTGGAATAGTTTGAAGAGTATTGGTGTTAACTCTTCTTTGAAGGTCTGATAGAATTCTGCATTGAAACCTTCTGGTCCTGTGCTTTTTTTGGTTGGAAGACTTTCTATGACTCCTTCTATTTCTTTAGGCATTATGGGACTGTTTAGATGGTCTAGTTGGTCCTGATTTAATTTTGGTATTTGGTATCTGTCAAGGAAATTGTCCATTTCCTCCAGATCCTCCAGTTTTGTTGAGTACAGGCTCTTGTAGTAGGATCTGATGATTTTTTGGATTTCCTCAGTTTCCGTTGTTATGTCTCCCTTTTCATTTCTAAGTTTGTTAATTTGGATACTTTCTCTGTGCCCTTTGGTCAGTCTGGCTAAGGGTTTATCTATCTTGTTGATTTTCTCAAAGAACCAGCTTCTGGTTTTGTTGATTTTTTGTATGGTTCTCTTTGTTTCTACTTGATTGATTTCGGCCCTGAGTTTGATGATTTCCTGCCTTCTACTCCTCCTGGGTGAAATAGCTTCTTTTTGTTCTAGGGCTTTCAGGTGTGTCATTAAGTTGGTAATGTATGCTCTCTCCATTTTCTTTTTGGAGGCACTCAGGGGTATGAGTTTTCCTCTTAGCACTGCTTTCATTGTATCCCATAGATTTGGGTATGTTGTGTTTTCATTTTCATTGTGTTCTGAAAAGTCTTTAATTTCTTTCTTTATTTCTTCCTTGACCAAGGTATCATTGAGTAGAGTATTGTTCAATTTCCACGTGTATGTGGGTTTTCTATTGTTTCTGTTGCTATTGAAGACCACTTTTATTCCATAGTGATCAGATAGGAGGCATGGGATTAGTTCGATCTTCTTATATTTGTTGAGGTCTGTCTTGTGACCAATTATATGGTCGATTTTGGAGAAGGTACCATGAGGTGCTGAAAAAAAGGTATATTCTTTTGTTTTAGGATAGAATGTTCTATATATATCGGTTAAATCTAATTGGTCCAAAGCTTCAATTAGTTTCATTGTGTCCATGTTTAGTTTCTGTTTTCCTGATCGGTCCATTGAGGAAAGTGCAGTGTTGAAGTCACCCACAATTATTGTGTTAGGTGCAATGTGTGCTTTGAGTTTTAATAAAGTTTCTTTTATGAAAGAGGGTGCCCTTGCATTTGGAGCATAGATGTTCAGGATTGAGAGTTCTTCTTGTTGTATTTTTCCTTTGACCAGCAAGAAGTGTCCCTCAGAGTCTCTTTTGATGACTTTGGGTTGAAGTCAATTTTATCTGATATTAAAATGGCTACTCCAGCTTGTTTCCTGAGACCATTTGCTTGTAAAATTGTCTTCCAGCCTTTTACTCTAAGGTAGTGTTTGTCTTTGACCCTGAGGTGTGTTTCCTGTAAGCAGCAAAATGTAGGGTCCTGTTTACGTATCCAGTCAGTTAGTCTGTGTCTTTTTATTGGGGCATTGAGTCCATTGATGTTAAGAGATATTAAGGAATAGTGATTGTTACTTCCTATCATTTTTGACGTTATTTTTTAAATTTGATTGCTTAACTTCTTTTGGGTTTGATGAAAGGTTACTATCTTGCTTTTTTCTGGGTGAAGTTTCCCTCCTTGTATTGGTGTTGTCCTCCTATTATCCTTTTTAGGGCTGGGTTTGTGGATAGATATTGGGTGAACTTGGTTTTGTCGTGAAATATCTTAGTTTCTCCATCTATGGTGATTGAGAGTTTTGCTGGATATAGTAGTTTTGGTTGGCATTTGTGTTCTCTTAGAGTCTGCATGAGATCTGCCCAGGACCTTCTAGCCTTCATAGTCTCAGGTGAAAAGTCTGCTGTGATTCTGATAGGTCTTCCTTTATATGTTACTTGGCCTTTTTCTCTTACTGCCTTTAATATTCTTTCTTTGTTTAGAACATTTGGTGTTTTGATTATTATGTGACGGGAAGTATTTCTGTTCTGGTCCAGTCTGTTTGGAGTTCTGTAGGCTTCTTGTATATTCATGGGCATCTCTCTCTTTAGGTTAGGGAAGTTTTCTTCCATAATTTTATTGAAGATATTTGCTGGCCCTTTAAGTTGTAAATCTTCACTCTCATCTATGCCTATAATCCTTAGGTTTGGTCTTCTCATTGTGTCCTGGATTTCCTGGATATTTTGGGTTACAAGCTTTTTGCATTTTGCATTTTCTTTAACTGTTGAGTCCATGGTTTCTATGGAATCTTCAGCATCTGAGATTCTTTCTTCTATTTCTTGTATTCTGTTGTTGATATTTGCATCTCTGTCCCCAGATTTCTTCCCAAGGCTTTCTATCTCCAAAGTTGTCTCCTTTTGAGTTTTCTTAGTTGTTTCTACTTCTGATTTTAGATCCTGGATGGTTTTGCTTAGTTCCTTCACTTGCTTGTTTGTGCTTTCCTGTAATTCTTTAAGAGATTTTTGTGTTTTGTCTTTCATGACCTCAACCTGTTGACCAAAGTTCTCCTGTATTTCTTTAAGTGTTTTTTGCATTTCCTCCTTGTTGGCTTTTGTATTCTCCTGGATTTCTTTCAATGATTTTTGTGTTTCCCTTGCAAGGGCTTCTAACTTTTGATCCATTTTCTCCTGAATTTCTTTAAGTATGTCCTTCATGTGTTCCTGTACCAGCATCATGACCAGTGATTTTAAATCCAAATCTTGTTTTACTGGTGTGATGGGGGTATCCAGGACATGCTGGTAGAGGAGAATTGGGTTCAGATGTTGCCATATTGCCTTGATTTCTGTTAGTGACGTTCCTGCGTTTGCCTTTTGCCATCTAGCTCTCACTGGTGTTACTTGGTCTTGTCAGTGCTGGACTCACCAGTGCAAGCTGCCCCTTCCCCGTTGGCCTCTGGTGCACAGCTTACACCCTGCACTGCCTGTAGACAGGGTGCTGCTGTCCAGGCTGTTCAGATCCCGAAGCAGGCACCTGAAGGCTCCCGCTGGGGCCCGCAGGATTTATTGGAGCACACCGACTTCTCCCACCTGGCCGCCCGGAAACCCCCATTAGCCTCTTGAGGGACCTGGAGATGTGGTGCGGCCACCCAGGCTGATCTGAAGGGGAGAGAGTTGACCTGAGGGCTTCTGCCTGAGGCCTTGCCCCAGATTGTGTCTGTGGACCAGATGGAACCCGTGTGCACCCCCAGGGAGCTCCGAAGGTGTATGCTGCTGTGACCTCCCCTGTGTTCCGCTCACTCCGCTGGGCAGCCGATTTCCCCAACAGTGCTGGCGCACACTAGGTTAGCCTTGTCGCCCAGGCCCTGAGACCAGGCAAAAGCCTGGGAGGCCAAGGTCCGAGCAAAGTTCCCCTAGGGCTATGACTGTTAATTGGGTCTGCCAGGTGACCCGGATGGCAGGCGTGCGCGTCCGCGCTCCCCGAAAGCACCGGGAGAGTCTGTTGTGCTAATAACCTCCTGGGCGGGTTGACACACAGATGGCCCACCAAGCCGCCCAGTTCTTGGGGTCAGTCTTGTGCCTTTTGGGGCATAGACCCCCGTTTTGTTAGCCTCAGGCTACGCTTGTTAGCAGTCTCTGCCCTCCCGAGCACTCTGGGTCCTGTAGGCAAAATGGCGGCGCGTGCGCTGGCCAGGGCAAAAAAAAAAAAAAAAAAAAAACTCCTGGCTGGGTTGGCGCCCCGATGGCCACTCGAACAGCCCAGGGCCTGGGTGCAGGCCAACGCCCGTCAGGCTCAGACCCCTGCGGTGTTGGGCCTAGGATTATGTTTGTGTACCTCAGTCTGTCCGATCTCTGGAGCCAGGAATCAAGATGGAGGTGAGTCTCTCCTGACTGGCGGGAAGCCGAGTTCTGAAGTGGCTTCCGTGCAGCGAAAGGCTCCGCAGAACCGCAGCTACTTGCCGCCCGGCTGGTCTGTGAAGGTCAGTGGTCGTGGGCGCAGGGCCTAACTGGACCCTGTGTCGCCTTGGTTCCACCGCTGATGGCCCTTCAGCTGGACCAGCTACTGCTGCTGCCGCCGCCGCCTCGCAAGAAAAATCCTGAATTTCTTTAAGTATGTCCTTCATGTGTTCCTGTACCAGCATCATGACCAGTGATTTTAAATCCAAATCTTGTTTTTCTGGTGTGTTGGGGTGTCCAGGACTTGCTAATGTTGTAGAATTGGGTTCAGATGCTGCCATAATGCCTTGGTTTCTGTTATTAACGTTCCTACGTTTGCCTTTAGCCATCTTGTTCTCCCAGGTGTTAGATGGTCTTATTGTCTCTGGCTGGAGCTTCAACCTATTGTGGATCTTTAAGGTTATTTCTGCAACACTGGATGACTGGGTTTCTTCTGGCACAGATTACTGATATGCTCCCTTCCTGTTTTGTGCCTTTGGAGCCCTTCTCTCTCTTGCCTCAAGCAACATTATACTTAGGTTGTCAAGGTCAACCAGTTGTTCTCTGTCTGCTCTATTATGGAGCTAAGATGTTGTGGTGGGGGTCACTCCCTCTGCTGATTCTCACATAGGACACAGGTCCTGCAATGGACTGGCTTGCAGATGAACCGCCTATGTGCTTAGTTCCTGAGTGCAGGCAGACCCCTGGCAGTTTGCACCACCAGAAATCTAAAGCTCAGGGTGATATAGTACCTAGTGATCCTTTTCTGTCCCGGCAGGCAGCAAATATGGTTGTGGGGCTTCTCCCCTTCCGCAGCTCCCTGGGCAGGACACGGGCCCCAAGCCTGGTGGGCTGGCAGCCAAAACCCGCCTATGTGCTCAGTTCCTGAGTGCAGGCAGACCCCTGGCGGTTTGCACCACCAGAAATCTAAAGCTCAGGGTGGTACAGTACCTAGTGATCCTTTGCCGTCCCCAGCAGGCAGCAAATATGTCTCCTGTATTTCGTTACGTAATTTTTGCATTTCCTCCTTATTGGCTTCTATCTTTTGACCCATATTCTCCTGAATTTCTTTTAATGATTTTTGTGTTTCCCTTGTAAGGGCTTCTAACTTTTGATCCATTTCCTCCTGTATTTCTTTAAGAGATTTATTTATGTCCTTCTTATGTTCCTCTAACTGCATAATGACCAGTGATTTTAAATCCAAATCTTGTTTTTCTGGTGTGTGGGTGTATCCTTGTAAGGGCTTCTAACTTTTGATCCATTTCCTCCTGTATTTCTTTAAGAGATTTATTTATGTCCTTCTTATGTTCCTTTAACTGCATAATGACCAGTGATTTTAAATCCAAATCTTGTTTTTCTGGTGTGTGGGTGTATCCAGGACTTGCTGTTGTTGGAAAATTCGGTTCAGATACTGCCATATTGCCTTGATTTCTGTTAGCAACATTCCTACATTTGCCTTTTGCCCTCCAGTTCTCACTGGTGTTAACTGGTCTTGTTGTCACTGGCTGGTACTTCAACCTCCTTTGAGCCTATAAGGCTATTTTCACAACACTGGATGACTGGGTTTCCCCTGGCACAGATTGCTGATGTGCTGCCCTCCTCTTGGGCGCTGTTGGTGCCCTGGTGCGTCCTGCCCCAAGCAATGTTATACTTGGGTTGTCTCTGTGCACCAAACCTGGTGCTGCCCGTCTGCTCTGTCAGGGAGTGAAGATGGCAGCGGGGATCCCACAGGGCACAGGCCCCACACCTGGCTGGCACACAGATGAACCACTGCTCTGCCCAGGTCCTAGGCACAGGCGGCAGTCAGCAGCTCGGCGGTCTGGGTTCCCAGAGGTCTTGGACTCAGGATATCTCAGTACCTGGGGTCGCCTGTTCCGACCAAGTGAGGACAAAAAAAGCAAACTTTTTACTTTAAATGATAACATAGACATCTTATTCAAATAAATGTTTATATTTGGACTAATACAAAGGGTGTTTTGTACCATTAAATCCAAGCATTTTATGCAACTGAAGACTCATGTTAAAACCAAACAAATCACATATTTTTAGTTAAGTCACAATAGTCTTACTATGCAAATGATGACTGTACATAAACAATCACAGTATTCTCCATTTAATCACTGTCATGATTAGACATTTTCTGAAAATGAAGGCTTGTATTTGGACCAATTATATTTCTCCCTTTTTAACCTCTAATAAGATACCTATTATGAAATTAAGGACTGTGTTTAGTACTGACATGGGATCTTATCCAAATGAGGTTTCTATTTGGAACAAGGTGAGAAGTATAAGATTTGTATAACCAAACTTCTTATGCATATGAAGCCTTGTGCTTGATCCAATTCAGGCACTCACTTTTCCAGCAGTCACTATAGTCCTAGTATGCAAATGAAGGACTGTATTTGTAGCAATCACAACATTTTCCATGTGGTCACTGAGAGATTGAGCATTTTATGCAAATGAAGTCTTGAGTTTGATTCAATCACAATATTCACTATTATATCAGTCACAAAAGAATATCTATGTAAATGACGGATCATATTTTCACCAATCATTGCATTATTCACTTTTTATTGTTGATTTAGACATCTAATTTATATTAAGGTTTATGAAGTTCTTCCTCAATCAGCCTATCCTTTTTTGAACTTGAAGCACCAGTCAAGATATGTGGTAACATCCATGGTTAGTACTATAATTTGCTCTGTCTGTTTGAATTTGGTGGCTCCCCTCAGGGACTATGTGGACAGGAGCAAACAGTCACTAAAGATGATCTGCCTCTTGCTGGCCTACAAAATCAAGTATCTGGAGATCTCTTTCTTCTCAGAGGCAACCATGAGTGTGCCAGCATCAATGGAATTTATGGATTTTATGATGACTGTAAAAGAAGTTACAACATTAAGGTGTGGAAAGCATTCACAGACTGTTTTATTTTATTCGATATATTTTTTTATTTACATTTCAAATGATTTCCCCTTTTCTAGCCCCCCACTCCCCGAAAGCCCCATAAGCCCTCTTCTCTCCCCCTGTCCTCCCACGCACCCCTTCCCACTTCCCCGTTATGGTTTTGCCGAATACTGCTTCACTGAGTCTTTCCAGAACAAGGGGCCACTCCTCCTTTCTTCTTGTACCTCATTTGATATGTGGATTATGTTTTGAGTATTCCAGTTTTCTAGGTTAATAACCACTTATTAGTGAGTGCATACCATGATTCACCTTTTGAGTCTGGGTTACCTCACTTAGTATGATGTTCTCTAGCTCCATCCATTTGCCTAAGAATTTCATGAATTCATTGTTTCTAATGGCTGAATAGTACTCCATTGTGTAGATATACCACATTTTTTGCATCCACTCTTCTGTTGAGGGATACCTGGGTTCTTTCCAGCTTCTGGCAATTATAAATAGGGCTGCTATGAACATAGTAGAGCATGTATCCTTATTACATGGTGGGGAATCCTCTGGGTATATGCCCAGGAGTGGTATAGCAGGATCTTCTGGAAGTGAGGTGCCCAGTTTTCAGAGGAACCGCCAGACTGATTTCCAGAGTGGTTGTACCAATTTGCAACCCCACCAGCAGTGGAGGAGTGTTCCTCTTTCTCCACACCCTCTCCAACACCTGCTGTCTCCTGAATTTTTAATCTTAGCCATTCTGACTGGTGTAAGGTGAAATCTTAGGGTTGTTTTGATTTGCATTTCCCTAATGACCAATGAAGTTGAGCATTTTTTAAGATATTTCTCCGCCATCCGAAGTTCTTCAGGTGAGAATTCTTTGTTTAGATCTGTACCCCATTTTTTAATAGGGTTGTTTGGTTTTCTGGAGTCTAACTTCTTGAGTTCTTTATATATATTGGATATTAGCCCTCTATCTGATGTAGGATTGGTGAAGATCTTTTCCCAATTTGTTGGTTGCCGATTTGTCCTCTTGATGGTGTCCTTTGCCTTACAGAAACTTTGTAATTTTATGAGGTCCCATTTGTCAATTCTTGATATTAGAACATACGCTATTGGTGTTCTGTTCAGAAACTTTCTCCCTGTACCGATGTCCTCAAGGGTCTTCCCCAGTTTCTTTTCTATTAGCTTCAGAGTGTCTGGCTTTAAGTGGAGGTCCTTGATCCATTTGGAGTTGAGCTTAGTACAAGGAGACAAGGATGGATCAATTCTCATTCTTCTGCATGCTGACCTCCAGTTGAACCAGCACCATTTATTGAAAAGGCTATCTTTTTTCCATTGGATGTTTTCAGCCTCTTTGTCGAGGATCAAGTGGCCATAGGTGTGTGGGTTCATTTCTGGATCTTCAATCCTGTTCCATTGATCCTCCTGCCTGTCACTGTACCAATACCATGCAGTTTTTAACACTATTGCTCTGTAGTATTGCTTGAGGTCAGGGATACTGATTCCCCCGACTTTCTTTTGTTGCTGAGAATAGTTTTAGCTATCCTGGGTTTTTTGTTATTCCAGATGAATTTGAGAATTGCTCTTTCTAACTCTGTGAAGAATTGAGTTGGGATTTTGATGGGTATTGCATTGAATCTGTATATTGCTTTTGGCAAAATGGCCATTTTAACTATATTGATTCTGCCGATCCATGAGCATTGGAGGTTTTCCCATTTTTTGAGGTCTTCTTCCATTTCCTTCTTCAGAGTCCTGAAGTTCTTGTCATACAGATCTTTCACATGTTTGGTAAGAGTCACCCCAAGATACTTTATACTGTTTGTGGCTATTGTGAAGGGTGTCATTTCCCTAATTTCTTTCTCAGCCTGCTTATCCTTTGAGTATAGGAAGGCAACTGATTTGCTTGAGTTGATTTTATAACCTGCCACTTTGCTGAAATTGTTTATCACCTGTAGGAGTTCTCTAGTGGAGTTTTTTGGGTCGCTTAGGTAGACTATCATGTCATCTGCAAATAATGATAGTTTGACTTCTTCCTTTCCAATTTGTATCCCTTTGACCTCCTTATGTTGTCGAATTGCCCGAGCTAGTACCTCAAGTACAATATTGAAAAGATAAGGAGAGACTAGGTACTGTAACACCCTGAGCCTTAGATTTCTGGTGGTGCAAACCGCCAGGGGTCTGCCTGCACTCAGGAACTGAGCACCTAGGCGGCTTTTGTCTGCCAGCCCGCCAAGCTCAGACCTTCAAAGAAGACTTAACACCGATGCAAAAATACTAAATAAAATTCTTGCCCACCGAATCCAAGAACACATCAAAACGATCATCCACCATGATCAAGTAGGCTTCATCCCAGGGATGCAGGGATGGTTCAATATACGGAAATCCATAAATGCTATCCACTACGTAAACAAACTCAAAGAAAAAAACCACATGATCATTTCATTAGATGCTAAAAAAGCATTTGACAAAATTCAACATCCTTTCATGCTAAAAGTCTTGGAAAGGACAGGAATTCAAGGCCCATATCTAAACATAGTAAAAGCAATATACAGCAAACCGGTAGCCAACATCAAACTAAATGGAGAGAAACTTGAAGCAATCCCACTAAAATCAGGGACTAGACAAGGCTGCCCCCTCTCTCCATATCTTTTCAATATAGTTCTTGAAGTCCTAGCTAGAGCAATTAGACAATAGAAGGAAGTCAAAGGGATACAAATTGGAAAGGAAGAAGTCAAATTATCACTATTTGCAGATGATATGATCGTATACTTAAGTGACCCTAAAAACTCTACTAGAGAACTCCTACAGCTGATAAACTACTTCAGCAAAGTGGCTGGCTACAAAATTAACGCAAGCAAATCAGTAGCCTTTATATATTCAAGGGATAAGCAGACTGAGAAAGAAATTAGGGAAATGACCCCTTTCACAATAGCTACAAACAACATAAAGTATCTTGGGGTGAATCTAATCAAACAAGTGAAAGACCTATATGACAAGAACTTCAGATCTCTGAAGAAGGAAATCGAAGAAGATCTCAGGAAATGGAAAAACCTTCCATGCTCATGGATTGGCAGGATTAATATAGTTAAAATGGCCATCTTGCCAAAGGCAATCTACAGATTCAATGCTATTCCCATAAAAATCCCAACCCATTTCTTCATAGAGCTAGAAAGAGCAATTCTCAAATTCATCTGGAATAACAAAAAACCCAGGATAGCTAAAACTATTCTCAACAGTAAAAGAACTTCAGGGGGATTCAATATTCCAGACTTTAAACTCTACTACAGAGCAATAGTGATAAAAACTGCATGTTATTGGTACAATATCAGGCAAGCTGATCAATGGAATAGGATTGAAGACCCAGAAATGAACCAACACACCTATGGTCACTTGGTCTTCGACAAAGGGGCTGAAAGCATCCAGTGGAAAAAAGATAGTCTTTTCAACAAATGGTGCTGGTTCAATTGGAGGTCAGCATGCAGACGAATGCACATCGATCCATTCTTATCTCCTTGTACCAAGCTTAACTCCAAATGGATCAAGGACCTCCACATAAAACCTGACACACTGAAACTAATTGAAAAAAAAAAAAACTGGGGAAGACTCTGGAGGACATGGGCACAGGGGAAATGTTCCTGAGTAGAACACCAATAGCTTATGCTCTAAGATCAAGAATTGACAAATGGGACCTCATAAAAGTACAAAGTTTCTGTAAGGCAAAGGACACCGTCAAAAGGACAAAATGTCAACCAACAGACTGGGAAAGAATCTTCTCCAACTCTAAATCCGACAGAGGGCTAATATCTAATATATACAAAGAACTCAAGAAAGTAGAACCCAGAGATACAAATAACCCCATTAAAAATGGGGTACGGAGCTAAACAAATAATTTTCACATGAAGAACTTCGTAGAGCTGAGAAACACCTTAAGAAATGTTCAACATCATTAATTATTAGGGAAATGCAAATCAAAACAACCCTGAGATTTCACCTCACACCAGTCAGAATGGCTAAGGTAAAAAATTCAGGAGACAGCAGGTGTTGGCAAGGATGTAGAGAAAGAGGAACACTCCTCCACTGCTGGTGGGATTGCAAGATGGTGCAACCACTTTGGAAATCAGTCTGGCGGTTCCTCAGAAAACTGGGCATGTCACTTCCTGAAGACCCTGTTATACCACTACTGGGCATATATCCAGAGGATTCTTCAGCATGCAATAAGGACACATGCTCCACTATGTTCATAGCAGCCCCTATTTGTAATAGCCAGAAGCTGGAAAGAACCTAGATGTCCTTCAACGGAGGAATGGATACAATAAATGTGGTATATTTATACAATGGAGTACTATTCAGCCATTAGAAACAATGAATTCATGAAATTCTTAGACAAATGGATGGAGCTGGAGAACATCATACTAAGTGAGGTAACCCAGTCTCAAAAGATCAATCATGGTATGCACTCACTGATAAGTGGATATTAGCCTAGAAACTTTGAACACCCAGGACATAATCCACAAATTAAATGATGTCCAAAAAGAATGGGGGAGTGGGCCCTGGTTCTGGAAAGACTCAGTGCAAGAGTATAGGGGAATTCCAGAACAGGGAAGTGGGAAGGGGTAGATGGAAGAATAGGGGGACGGAAGAGGGACTTGCGGGGAGTGGGGACCCAGAAAGGGGGAAATCATTTGCAATGTAAATAAAAATAAATAAATAAATAAATAAATAAATAAATAAATAAATAAATAAATAAATAATGGTTTGCGGAAAAGAACAGGCTGTATTTAGCATTAAGCCTGGTATGGTAATGTAATAGGTTACTGAACGATAGTTATGCTGAAAGAATCCCCAATAATGCTACAATTGTGAAACTAAGTTAGGTAAAAATTAGTCTGTGGTTATTAAGATCTATTAATGCCTATAGTAAACTGGTCACTCAGCCAGTTATACTTTCCTAAGGTAAACTGGTCTCTTTAAAAGCCATAAATTTCTAAACAGTGTTGCCCTGATCTAAAGGTTAACTGCCCAACAATTTAAGGCCTATCTCTCTGCTTTTGAAAACAATGGTTGCTTGTTGTGGATGTCCAGAGCTGCCTTTCTGTATATAATGCAATTATGCTTTTTCTCTTTAAAAAGTCAAGCAAACTGGATGTCAGAACTGTTTCCTAATATTCTGCATGGGACAGCTCGGTTGTTAACAATAAATTATAAAGAGTCCATATGATTTAAAAAAAATAATCAACTCACTCACATAGCATAACTTCTGAAATAAAAGTTATTTATTAGTGAGGAAAAAAAAAGATAAGGAGAAAGGGGGAAGCCCTATCTAGTCCCTGATTTTAGTGGGATTGCTTCAAGTTTCTCTCCATTTAGTTTGATGCTGGCTACCAGTTTGCTGTATATTGCTTTTACTATGTTTAGGTATGGGCCTTGAATTCCTGTTCTTTCCAAGACTTTAAGCATGAAAGGATGCTGAATTTTGTCAAATTCACAGACTGTTTTAACTGCTTAACAATAGCAGCCCTCATGGACGAGAAGATATTCTGCTGTCATGGAGATTTATCACCAAATCTTCAATCTATGGAGCAAATTATGAGACCAACTGATGTACCAGGTCAAGGTCTTCTTTGTGATCGAGGTCTAACCCTGATAAAGATGACTTAGACTAGGGTAAAAAATGACAGAGGAGTGTCCTTCACATTTGGTGCAGAAATGATTGCAAAATTTCTCCATAAGCATGACTTGGATCTTATATGTAGAGCCCATCAGGTGGTTGAAGATAGATATGAGTTTTTTTGCAAAGAAGCAGTTAATCACTCTGTTTTCTACACCCTACTACTGTGGCGAGTTTGACAATGCAGGCACCATGATGAGTGTGGATGAGACTCTCATGTGTTCTTTCCAGATTTCAAAGCCTGCAGAGCAAAAGAAGCCCAGAGGCATGAGACTTGTCACACTGCCACGGGGTATGATCACAAAGCAAGCAAAGAAATAGATGTCACTTGACACTGCCTGATTGCGACTTGTAACATACAGTACATAACCTTCCTTTTAAAACTGTGATGTGCTGGTCAGCTTGCCCAGGTAGACTTATCCTGTTAGGCTCTCCTCCATTTTGATCACTGCTGGCACTTGTGGGTTATAGCATTCTCAAGAAAGCATTTGTTGCAGGGCAGTGGTGGCACACGCCTTTAGTCCAAGCACTTGGGAGGCAGAGGCAGGTGGATTTTTGAGTTCAAGGCCAGCCTGGTCTACAGAGTGAGTTCCAGCACAGCCAAGGCTACACAGAGAAACCCTGTCTCAAACAAACAAACAAACAAACAAACAAAAAAGAAAGTGTTTTGTTTTGTTCATTTGTTTTTGTTTTTGTTTTTACCTCTGTTCCCTTTGTGAAAAACTCTGATGATGGTGTTAAGCTGTTCACCCTGGCAACGTATCCTGCCCAAGGTGAAAGTGTACAATTGATCTTTTAAAAATTTAGTATAAATCATAAATAATGTAAATGCTTGTTTTCTTTAGGATTTAAAGAGAGCCCTAGGGTACATGAGTTTGTACATGTAATTGCCATAAATGTATTCTGTTGACACAAACTACCACAAACAATTTTTTTCAAGTTTGTTTGAAAAGGACTGCTTTCCTTCATCGTCTTGGCATGTACAAAGAAGTATCTGCAGTCATTTGCAGCAGGAGTGATGTGCCCACTCTGCCCACACTATCTGAAGCACACTCCTTCCCACTGTACACTTGATGACGAATAAAGCTATTCTTTTCAATGTTTGTGATTCCTTCCTAAAGCCAATGTTTCTGTTGGACTGTATTGTCACACCCTGGACATGAGGTATCCAGGGCATTGAGGCTGCGTGCAGAGGCTCCCTCTGTGGGGACTCAGAAGCAGGTGATTTTAACTAGTAATAGTAGTGATATAATGCTAGATAAGCTGTTAATGATGGAATATGATGACACTTTGTCCAGTTCCCATGTAGTTTATTCACTAAGTAATCTTTTTACAGTTGGATCAGGCCTGAACCCATCCATTCAAATAGCTTCAAATTATAGAAACAGCACTGTCCTATATGAGTGACTGATAATGCTTTCTTTGACTATATTCTTTATTTTGCAGAGACAGTGAGGCTTATAAATCAAAAGGAACTAACGTACTGTTCACCAGTTTATACAGAACTCACAGTATCTATGACTTTTTAAAACTAGGACCTGTTAAAATGAGTCTGTTTCCACAGATGCCAGTGTACAATGCCATGTGCTAAAAATGATTTCAGACTTAATAAATATGACCTTGTTTTTTTTTTTTAAAAAAAAAATATTCCAGTACTGGCTGGGCTGCATGACAACCATCTGAGCATTGCAAAGCTGGATTGGTTGGCGCAAGCTGTATGGACAGAGCAGCTGCCTTGGCATCCGCCTGCTCAAGAACCTGTGTGTATATCCTGTCAGAAACAATGAGCTATAGGTAGCCATTTACATCAGAGGCAAGTGAAAGTTTCCTTACAAAAAAGTAAGGTTGGCATCACCACATTTCTACTAAGTTAGAAGACTTGAAAACCTTTCCTTTCTCTCTCAACTTTGAACAGATTTTGTTCAGATTGTGTCTTAGAAGGAGCTGAGAAATAGCTGCCAATGATATTTTTTACTATGGTGGTTCTTCTAGCAGAAGCTGAGCTGAACACAGTTACAGATTCATATTTCTTTGATGCTTATAAATCTACTGACAAAAAGACTGGAGAAATCATGAAGGAAGCCAAGGTACTTTGCCAAATAATGATCCATACCTCCATCTTTTACGATATCTAACAAAGAATATGTACATCCACCTTAAGAAAAATGTAATAAGGAATGGACATGCTGCCCACTTGTAAGTTTGTCTACTATGTCATGTTAACACATAGTGAGGGTCAACTAATCTTGTTTAAAACCATAATTTGTGCCAATAACAATACAATAAGGTATTTCCTGTCACACATATTGTGACAGGAACTCCACATTGTAGAGTTCTCTACCATCATACAAACTGCATGACGTGACACATGACAAGTATAGAATGTGTATTGTTTTTCTTGCAAATGAATTAAAGGCAATAACATAACAAGAAAAATTCCAGTACAAACTGTAACAGTCTTCTTCCTTATCAGCCATTTCAGTACAGTGTTTATTACTTACTATGAGCACCATGGAGACTTGATGTTTTTAATCTATTACCCAACTCAGGTGGAGTGAGAGCTATCAGGACTGGTTTCTCTACAGAGATAAAAGATCAGAATTAATAGTCCTTAATATTTCAGAAATATTGACTTCCTTTTACAGTGGAAACAACATATCAGCATTGATTGTGTTCCTAAAATTCCCCTGTATTGAGAGCTTTGTTTGGGTTCAATATTGCAACAGAAGCCAGTGAGGAGATTGATGTCAACAGAAAAAGGATTCAAGATGTCAAGCGTGAGTACTGTAAAGTAGTTTCACAGTATAACTTCTATTATATTGTATGACATTGGAAACTTTATTACCTATAACTCATTATCCTTCTGGCTATCATGTTCTGTAGTTAGACAAGAAATTTTGTCAGAATAAATTGCCATTCAAGTCTTCGCAGGAGGTGCTATTATAAAAAACAGGACCTCTGAAATCCAAGAGCAAGCTTAAATGGAAACTTTTTTTTTTTAAAATTTCCAAGGAAATTTTCTCTTATTTTGCCTTCAAGCAGAGAGTAAATGTACACTTTTTTGTGGCGGGTTATTACCTAGCTAAAAGCTGCTCTTTACTTGGAAGCATTGCCACTTTTGTCTATAATGTATTTCCCCATGTCTCACAAATGCACTGGGAAGTCTGGGGCTTTTTTCCTGCATGAAGTGTGGACCTGTCATTTCAGATAACAAAAGATAGTGTCATCTTATTTTCCAACCTACTCTGGGGGTTTCCATCAGTTCCTACTGCTTTGTGGCATAGATTAATCAGTGCTGCCTCTTTTCCCGGCAAGTGAGTGCTTACTTGCTAGGCCTCAGCTTTGGTTGCTTCCCAGCATGCCATGCCTTTATTTCAGGTAACTATGGCTCCTCATAATTTTCACACCTACCTTTCATGACCTCCAGTCTCACAGATGGAGAACCCTCATACTAATGGAGAAAAGCCATTTGACTAATTGACTAGCCATTGACATTGACTAATGTCAACATAGAGCCACATAATACCATAGCAGGGTAAGTTTCCTAGGGCTGATGCAGATCCTTTAATCAGTTATTGATGAGTGAAGGAACACAAACACCCCCTCTCTTGTACTTAGGGCTGTCCTTCTCTGGCATGTTCCCAATGCTACCTGGATGTTATGGTTTAGTTTATGTTGCTGTTGCAGTTATCCCAACAAAAAGCAGCAGCAGCAACAACAACAACAACAAAAAGATTTATTTGGCCTACAATTCCAGCTTACTACCCATCATTCCAGGAGAGTCAAGACAGCAACCCAGTTTAGGAATGTCACATTCACAGTCAAGAGCAAAAAGAGAAAGAATACATTCTGGATCTTTGACTGCTTGCCTTCATCTAGTTTTCCCAATTCTTACTCAGGTAATGCAGCTGCTTAGGTAATGCAGCTGGCCATGGTAAATTAGCTCATTCTACATAAGCCAACCAGTGTGCTGGTTATATTATATTATATTATATTATATTATATTATATTATATTATATTATATTATATTATATTATATTATATTTTTGGTTAGCTCTTTTTTGTTTGTTTTGTTTTGTCAAAGTAATACAAGGTAGGATCTTGGTAGAGGAATCTCAATAAAGAAAATAGTTCAATCACTTTGACATGTAAACAAATCTATGAAGCACTCTCCTGATTAATGCTTGGTGTAGAAAGGCCCCATTCACTCTGGGGCATGGAGCAGGTGGTCCTGCCTCGTATACAACAACAAGCTGAGAAAGACATGGTTTCAAGGAGGAAGCAATGTTCGCCCATGGTGTCTGCTTCAACTCCTTCCCTGGCCTCCTTTCATGGTGGACTGTGAGCTACAGGGGGAAATGAAGCCTTTTATTTGGCATTTGTGTCTATAAAACAGCAACAGAAAGCAAACTAGGACACCAATCAAAACCGTTTCCCACAAACATGCCCACAGGCCAATCTAGATAATGCCTTGTTGGAAACTCTTCGCTGGTGATTCTAGAACGTATCAAATTGACAGTTCCAACCCATTATCACTCTGGGACTGAGCAAAAGTTGTCCCCCCACTTTCAACTTGTTACACATTTTAAATGTTTTTTTCTTCCATATTCTTAGTGAAGACATTGGCATGAATTCTTGTTTTAAAGTCCTCAGAGAATTTAGAAAATATATTGTATTTACATACTTCCTGTTATCACTTTCCCATACAGTCATGTCCATACCTTGCTAAGCACATTCTACACAGGCCCTATCATATTTTGTTCACATTGCTTTCTCAATCCATTTAGACACAAAGTTTTTTCCTGTTGTACATATAGAATACATATCCACTACACATTCATCCATTGATATACACATGGCCTGGTTAGATTTTTTAGATATTATGGAAAGCATAACAATGAACAAGAGGGTACAAATGTCTGTTTGACACACTGTTTCTTTTCTTTTTCCATATAACCAATAAGACCATTGTTGAATCATATAGTAGTCCTATTTTTGATTAGCATCCATAGTACTATGTATGACAGTTGTATTAATTTATATTCCTAGTAACCATGTCCAATTATTCCCTTTTCTGTACATGTCCTTTGACAGTTGTAAATGTATCTTTCAAGTAGGAGCTATTCCAACAGTTCTGAGCATTAACTTCATGTGAATTTAATTTGTTCTTACCTAAGTATTGATAATATTTAACACTATTTATAAGCCTGTTGACCATCTGCATGTTTTCTTTGGAAAACATTGCCAATTCTTAACATTATCTGCTTTACTATTGAGTTGAGTTCTTTATATGGCTTGGTTACTTACGGCTTATTAGATGGAGATATTTTCTCCCATCACCTAGACTGTCTCCTTCACTGTTTGTTTCTATTGCTGTTCAGAGTGTTGATATTTTTGTGATCCCAGGTTATAAGATATGATCCCATATGTCTATTTTGGCTTTTGTTTCCTATACTATTGAGGTCATATCCTCTACCCCAAAATATGGTTAATAAATCAAGACCATTTAATTTTGCTATGAAAATGACAGACTGAGTATGTACCAATCATAGTATTCCTCCTTTAATCACAGACAAAAATAAGCATTTTATTTAAATGAAGGCTTGTATTTGGACCAATCAAAGCACATTTTTCAACGACTCACAATAGCCTTAATTTGCATATGAGGGGGCATGTTTTTATCAGTCACAGCTATATTTACTGTTACTGATGACATATGCATCATGTCCAAGTAAAGGTTTTTGTTTGGACCACTACAAAGAGTGTTTTGTACCAGTTTAAACCAATATTCTTATGCAAATGAAGGTTTGTGGTTAAACCAATCACAGCACTAATTTAAATTTTAATTTAACTTTTTTCCCCCTATCCCTGCTTGCCAACCCCCCTCCCACTCTCTTTTTTTTATTCAATATTTTTTCTTTTTTTTTTTTGGTTTTTTTTTATTTGATATATTTTTTATGTACATTTCAAATGATTTCCCCTTTTCTAGCCCCCCACTCCCCGAAAGTCCCATAAGCCCCCTTCTCTCCCCCTGTCCTCCCACCCACCCCTTCCCACTTCCCCGTTCTGGTTTTGCCGAATACTGCTTCACTGAGTCTTTCCAGAACAAGGGGCCACTCCTCCTTTCTTCTTGTACCTCATTTGATGTGTGGATTATGTTTTGGGTATTCCAGTTTTCTAGGTTAATAGCCACTTATTAGTGAGTGCATACCATGATTCACCTTTTGAGTCTGGGTTACCTCACTTAGTATGATGTTCTCTAGCTCCATCCATTTGCCTAAGAATTTCATGAATTCATTGTTTCTAATGGCTGAATAGCCATTGTGTAGATATACCACATTTTTTGCATCCACTCTTCTGTTGAGGGATACCTGGGTTCTTTCCAGCATCTGGCAATTGATTCCCATGAAGAAGGAAGAAGAGGGCCTAATCCTGGAAAGGCTTGATCCAGCATTGTAGGGGAGTACCAGGACAGAGAAAAGGGAGGGAGAAAGATAGGAGAATGGATGGGGAGAAGAGGACTTATGGGACATATGGGGGGGGGGGGGGCTGGGAAAGGGGAAGGCTTTTAGAATGTAAACAAAGAATATAGAAAATAAATTAAAAAATTTAAAAAAAAGAAAAAAAGAGTTCCATTTTCTACTACAGAAAAAAATTGAACCAATCAGAGTACTCACTTTTAAATCAGTCAAAATAACCTTACTATGCAAATGAAGGACTGTGTTTTACCAATGGTAGCAGTTTCATTTTACCTCTTTTGCTCTGAATTCTGCATATTGCTCTCCTAGTTTTTTGTTACCTTATAGTTTCTAAGTTATAATTATATTCTCTTTCTAATCTTGCTTTCTCCTCCTGCTCTGATGTCACAATAACACTCTTAATCTCAATGCTTTTTTGTTTGTTTGTTTGTTTGTTTTTTCCTAGACCAGGTTTTCTCTGTGTAGCCTTGGCTGTCCTGGAACTCACTATGTAGACCAGGCTGGCCTTGAACTCAGAAATCCTCCTACTTCTGCTTCCCAAGTGCTGGGATTAAAGGTGTGCACCACCACTGCAGCAATGCCTTTTATCCAAATGCTATGCCTATGCCTTTAAGTCTAAATTCTTGAGTTCAGTTCTGTCTAAAAAGTTCTCCTGTCTCCTATCTAAAAAGATTATCCTCCATTCTGTTCTAAAATGTTCTGCCCACATCTGTCTAAAAAGTGTTCTAACACGTTCTCAACTCAATTCTGTCTCTTCTCTTTGTCCCCAAAACTTATACATCTTTCAGGATACATGATCATATGGATAAAGTTCTTCACAAGTTTACACAAAAATTCAAATCATAAATTGAAATAGAAGTTTACAACAGAGAATGTTTCTATGCATATGTATTTGGAGTAACTATCTGGCTAAACATTCATCACCTGTTACAGCTCCACAGGTTCATGGAGAGTTAAAAACTATAACAACATTCCTAGTGAAGTTTTGTATAGATAAACCCAGTCAATATTTTATGTTCTGTCATAGCACTTATAATAAATCACCAGTTACCTTTTTATGGCTGTTGGTTAATGGTTTTACAACATTTTGGAATGTACTCTAAGTAGTAGAATGCCTGCTTACTATCTTAGAAGCAATTAACTTGTGTCACATAGAGACTGACAGAGTTCTCATTGCGGTTTTGACTATCAGAAAGGACCTAATAGCAGTACCACTATAAAAAGATCTAATTAAATACTGATATAATCTTAGGAATTCCTATAGGATCATCATGAAGAATTAAGAAGTCACCTATTTGTCTATATCACATCACTAAAAGACAACACATTTTCATAGGTCTACAGAGATCTGCTCAAAATAGTGGGCTAATACCTAGTGATTGTTACATATTTAATAATAACAAGAAAATTATATTAATAGTAGGAATCTTTTCTAAAAATGATTTTCTGCTGAGTTTTCTCCTGAGCCTTGACTATTGGAGCAAATCTGTAGTGATTTTTTAATACAATGTATACTGTCTCAGGAAAGTAAACTGCTAGGTATTAGCTTGTCCTATGATGGCTCCTGACATAAAAAGATTTCTATGCAAATTAAGGATGATATTTCAACAGCATTATCCATTTATACTGTTGATGTAGTTATCTTATGAAAATGAAGGTTTCTGTTTGGACCAATTTGATAAGTGAAAGTTTTGTATGAGGTACAAGCTTCTCATGCATATGAAGATTTCTGTTTGAACCAATCAATGCCATTACCTTTATACTGTAACAAAAGATCTCCTATGCAAATAAATGGCTGTGTTTGTACCAATCAGACCATTGTCCATTTTAACAGCAACCATTGGTGAGAATTTTTTTCCCTAATTACAAATACCAGGGACAGTAAAAGCAAACTGGTCATGGAATCACAGAGGTTCTTAGGATTGCATTGCTGACAGTGAATGAAAGAAGTTGAGAGAACAGCATAGGGGAGGAACTAAGGGGAGGCAAAGGAAAGAGCTGGCAGCCTCTGAAATTCCATTCTGCACAGCTAGGACTGCAGCAGTAAACAGGAAGTCTGTATCAGAATTTCCATACAAAGATGCTTAAAATGGACCACTAAGGATCCAACTTGTTTGTTTGTATTTTGTTTTTTGCCTTGTTTCTGGAAAATAACAAAAAATATCACAGGACTCCTAGTTATTATACCAGAAGGAAATATTAAAAGTTGATTGAGTTAATGATTACCATTTCTTAAGAACTAGAGCTTTTGTATACATTGGATATTAGCCCTCTATTGGATGTAGGGTTAGTAAAGATCTTTTCCCAATTTGTTGGTTGCCATTTTGTCCTATTCACAGTGTCCTTTGCCTTACAGAGCTTTGCAATTTTATGAGGTCCCATTTGTTGATTCTTGTTCTTAGAGCATAAGCCACTGGTGCTCTGTTCAGGAACTTTTCCCCTGTGCCCAAGTGTTCAATATTTGTCCCTACTTTCTCCTCTATAAGCTTCAGTATGTCTGGGTTTATGTGTAGATCCTTGATCCACTTGGACTTGAGCTTTGTACAAGGAGATAAGAATGGGTCAATTTGCATTTTTCTGCTTGCTGACCTCCAGTGATTCAGCACCATTTGTTAAAAATGCTTTTTTCCACTGGATGTTTTTAGCTCCTTTGTCAAATATCAAGTGACCATATGTGGGTTCTTTTCTGGGTCTTCAATTCTATTCCACTGATCTTGCTGCCTGTCTGCATACCAATAACAGTTTTTTATGTCACTATTGCTCTGTAGTAGAGCTTGAGGTCAGGGATGGTAATTCCCCCAGAAGATCTTTTGTTGTAGAGAATAGTTTTTACTATCCTGTTTTTTGTTTGTTTGTTTGTTTTGCTATTCCAGATGAATTTGAGAATTGCTCTTTCTAGATCTATGAAGAATTGATTTGGGATTTTGATGGGGATTGCATTGAATCAGTAGATTGCTTTCAGCAAGATGGCCATTTTTACAATATTGATCCTGCCAATCCATGAACATGGTAGATCTTTCCATCTTCTGAGAACTTCAATATTTTTTCTTCAGAATCTTGAAGTTCTTGTCATATAAATCTTTCACTTGCTTCGTTAGAGTCACACCTAGGTATGAAATATTATTTGGGACTATTATGAAGGGTGTCATTTCCCTAATTTATTTCTCATCTTGTTTATCCTTTGAGTATAGGAAGACTACTGATTTGCTTGAGTTAATTTTATATCCAGCTACTTTGCTGAAGTTGTTTATCAGCTTTAGGAGTTCTCTGGTGGAAGTCTTGGGGTTTCTTAAGTATACTATCATATCATCTGCAAATAGTGATATTTTGACTTCTTCCTTTCCAATTTGTATACCTTTGACTCCCTTTTGCTGCCTGATTGCTCTGGCTAGGACTTCAAGTACTATATTGAATAGATAGGGAGAGAGTAGGCAGCCTTGTCTGGTCCCTAATTTTAGTGGGATTGATTCAAGGTTCTCTCCATTTGGCTTGATGTTGGCTACCAGTTCAAGAAGTTAGTCTCCAGAGAATCAAATAACCCTATTAAAAATGGGGTACAGAGCTAAACAGGGAATTCTCACCTGAGGAAACTCAAATGGCTCTAAAACACTTAAAGAAATGTTCAGCATCCTTAGTTATCAGGGAAATGCAAATCAAAACAACCCTGAGATTCCACCTTATACCAGTCAGAATGGCTAAGATGAAAAACTCAGGAGACAGCAGATGCTGGAGAGGATGTGGGGAAAAAGGAACACTTCTCCATTGTTGGTGGGATTGCAAGCTTGTAAAACCACTCTGGAAATCAGTTTGGCAATTCCTCATAAAATTAAGACATAGTACTACCTGAGGACCCAGCTATACCACTCTTGGGCATATACCCAGAAGGTGCTCCTACATGTAATAAGGACACATGTTCCACTATGTTCATAGCTGCCTTATTTATAATAGCCAGAAGCTGGAAAGAACCCAGATGTCTCTCAACAGAGGAATGGATACAGAAACTGTGGTATATATCACAATGGAGTACTATTCAGCTATTAAAAACAATGAATTCATGAAATTCTTAGGCAAATGGATAGAACTAGAAAAGTGTCATCCTGAGCGAGGTAACCCAATCACAAAAGAACGCACATGGTATGCACTCACTAATAAGCAGATGTTAGTTCAAAAGCTCAGCATAAACAAGTTACAATTCACCCAGCAGAGGAAGCTCAAGAAGAAGGAGGACTTAAGGGAGAGTGCTTTGGTTCCTCTGAGAAAGGGAACAAAATACTCACAGGAGCAGTAAGGGAGATGATGTGTGGAACAGAGACTGAAGTAAAGGCCACCCAGAGACTGTCCTACCTGGGGATTTATCCTATAAACAGTCACAAAACCCTGACACTACAACAAGAAGCATATTACCAAAAGGACCATGCTATGGTTGTCTCTGGAGGGGCCGAGCCAGAGCCTTAGAAATACAGAGGCAGAAGTTAGCAACCAAATATTGGACTGGGCGTGGGGTCCCCAATGGTGGAGCTGGAGGGTTGTCTGGAGGAGCTGAAGGGGTTTACAGCCCCATGGGAAGAACAATGATTTTGGCCACCCAGATGCCCCAAGACTCCCAGGGACTGAACCATCAACCAAGGGGTACACATGGTTCCAGGCAAAAATGTGACAGAGGAAGGCCTTGTTGGGCATCAGTGAGAGGAGTGGTCTTGGTCAGGTAAAGGCTCAATAGAGGCCATAACAAAGGGAAATGGAGGGGGCAGAGGTGGGAGTGTGTCTGGTGGAGGGGCATTTATGTGGAGGCAGGGGGTGGGAGGACGGGTTGGCAGTCTTTGGGGAGGGGGGAAATCGGCAAAGGTTTTACCATTGTCAATGTAAATGAAGACGATATTAAAATTTAAAAAATGAACTAGAGCCTTGGGTTTTACTCTTACCTCCACCAGCTCACCATAGGACACATACATGCATTCACATGAGTACATGCAGATATTGAAGTAGAAAGTAATAATTTTAACAATGTTTGAAATGATAGAGAATAAATCCAAAAAATATAAAAACAAAACAAAACAAACAAAAAAGGAACTCATTCCAAAGCCAATGTTCCCAACTTTTCCTTTTTTTTTTTTTCTCGTAAAGTAGGCAGGACTGTGTAGGGGCCTGAACAAGCCATGTGTAAAAAACAGATGAGATTTCGAGAAGAGCAGCAGCAGCGGCGGTGGCAGCAGCAGCAGCAGCAGCAGCTGGTCCAGAGGAACGGCCATCAGCAGTAGAACCAAGTGGACAGGGTCCAGGCAGACCCTGCGCCCACGACCACTGGCCATCGCTGGCCAGCCAGGCTGCGAGCAGCAGAGGATTTACGGCGCCTTTCACCACACAGAAGCCACACCAGAACTCTGCCTCCTGCCAGTCAGATACGAGGCCTCCATATTGGTTCTCGGTCGCCAGAGAAATCAGACTGAGGTACGCAAATATAACCCGAGACCAACATCGCGGGGATCTAAGCCCGACGGGCGTTGGCCTGCACCCAGACCCTGGGCTGATCGGAGGCCACCAGGGTGCAAACCCGGCCAGGAGGTTCCCCCCTCCCCCTGCCAGCACGCGCGCACCACCGCCATTTTGCCTAAGGGAAGCCAGAGAGACCTAGCAGGCAAAACCAAACCAGCTAACAGGCATAGCCCGAGGCGGACATAGCAGGGGTCTCAGACGGTCAGGCCCTGGACTGCCCCCAGGCCCTGGGCTACTCGGTGGGCCACCTGTGTGCCGACCCGGCCAGGAGGTTGTTTATCCGGGCCGGTTTGCGCACCACCGCCATTTTGCCTACCGGAAGCCAGAGAGACCTAGCAGGCAAAACCAAACCAGCTAACAGGCATAGCCCGAGGCAGACATAGCAGGGGTCTCAGACAGTCAGGCCCTGGACTGCCCCCAGGCCCTGGGCTGCTCGGTGGGCCATTTGTGTGCTGACCCGGCCAGGAGGTTGTTAGCCCAGCAGGCTCTCCCAGCACTCTCAGGGAGCGCGCACACGCCACCATCCTAGCCACCTGACAGACCCAATTAACACTCACAGCTGAGGGGAACTTTGCTCAGACATTGGCTTGCCAGGCTTTTGCCTAGACTCAGGGCCTGAGCAGCTAGGCTAGCCTTGTGTGCACCAACCCGGTTGGGAGTTCTGCTGCCCAGCAGAGAGATCAGCACACAGAAAAGGTCCCTTCAGCATACAGCCTCAGCACTCCCTGAAGGAGCAAACAGGCACCTTCTGGCTCACAGACACAATCTGGGGCAAAGAACACTAGGGCTGCAAGGGCACCCAAGAGGAGGACAGCACATTAGCAATCTGCAACAGGGGAAACCCTGCCCTCCAGTGGTGCAGAAATAGCCCTAGAGCCTCTCAGGAGGCTGAAACACCAGCCAGAGACAAGACCAACCAGCTCCAGAGAAAAAGATGACAAAGGGCAAACGCAGGAACGCTACTAACAGAAATCTAGGCAATATGGCAGCATCTGAACCAAACTCTCCAACATCAGCAAGTCCTGGTTATGCCAACACACCAGAGAAACAAGATTTGGATTTAAAATCACTGTTCATGATGCTGCTAGAAGAACACAAAAAGGACATGAATGAATCTCTTAAAGAAATGCAGAGGAACATGAATAAGCTAGAAACCCGTATAATGGAAACACAAAAAACACTTAAAGAAATGCAGGAGAATAAGGCCCAAGAGATAGAAGCCAATGAAGAAGAAAAGCAAAAAAAAAACTTAAAGAAATGCAGGAGAACTTGAGTCAACAGGCAGAAGTCATGAAAGAGGAAACACAAAAATCTCTTAAAGAATTACAGGAAAACACAGACAAAAAAATGATGGAACTGAGAGAAACCATCCTGGACCTAAAAACAGAAGTAGAAACAACTAAGAAATCACAAAGGGAGACAGCTTTGGAGATAGAAAACCTTGAGAAGAAATCAAGGGCCATAGATGCAAATATAAACAACAGAATACAAGAGATGGAAGAAAGAATCTCAGATGCTGAAGATACCATAGAAACCATTGACTCAACTGTCAAAGAAAATACAAAATGCAAAAAGCTTGTATCCCAGAACATCCAGGAAATCCAGGATACAATGAGAAGACCAAACCTAAGGATTATAGGTATAGATGAGAGTGAAGATTTACAACAGAAAGGGCCAGCAAATATCTTCAACAAAATCATGGAAAAAAACTTTCCTAACTTAAAGAGAGAGATGCCTATGAATATACAAGAAGCTTACAGAACTCCAAACAGACTGGACCTGAGCAGAAATACCTCCCGTCACATAATAATCAAAACTCCAAATGCACTAAACAAAGAAAGAATATTAAAGGCAGTAAGAGAGAAAGGCCAAGTAACATATAAAGGAAGACCTATCAGAATCACACCAGACTTCTCACCAGAGACCATGAAAGCTAGACGATCCTGGGCAGATCTCATGCAGACTCTAAGAGAACACAAATGTCAGCCAAGACTACTATACCCAGCAAAACTCTCATTCACCATAGATGGAGAAACCAAGATATTCCATGACAAAACCAAATTTACACAATATCTTTCCACAAACCCAGCTCTACAAAGAATAATAGGTGGAAAACTCCAATACAAGGAGGGAAACTACACCCTGGAAAAAGCAAGATAGTTACCTTCCTTCATCAAACCCAAAAGAAGATAACCACTCAAATATAAAAAGAACATCAAAAATGACAGGAAGTAAAAATCACTATTCCCTAATATCTCTTAACATCAATGGTCTCAATTCCCCAATAAAAAGACATAGACTAACAGACTGGATAAGGAAACAGGACCCTACAATTTGCTGTATACAGGAGACACACCTCAGTGTCAAAGATAAAAGCTACCTTAGAGTAAAAGGCTGGATGACAATCTTACAAGCCAATGGTCACAGGAAATGAGCAGGAGTAGCCATTCTAATATCAGATAAAATTGACTTTCAACCTAAAGTCATCAAAAGAGACACAGAAGGACACTTCTTGCTGGTCAAAGGAAAAATCCACCAAGAACAACTTTCAATTCTGAACATCTATGCGCCAAATGCAAAGGCACCCTCATTCGTAAAAGAAACTTTACTAAAGCTCAAAGCACACATTGCACCTAACACAATAATTGTGGGGGACTTCAACACTCCACTTTCCTCAATGGACCGATCAGGAAAACAGAAACTAAACAGGGACACAGTAAAACTAATTGAAGCTTTGGACCAATTGGATTTGACTGATATTTATAGAACATTTCACCCTAAAGCAAAAGAATATACCTTTTTCTAAGCACCTCATGGTACCTTCTCCAAAATCGACCATATAATTGGTCACAAGGCAGACCTCAACAAATATAAGATGATCGAACTAATCCCATGCCTCCTATCAGATCACTATGGTGTAAGAGTGATTTTCAATAGCAACAAAAACAACAGAAAGCCCACATACACATGGAGGCTGAATAATACTCTACTCAATGACACCTTGACCAAAGAAGAAATAAAGAAAGAAATCAGAGACTTTTTAGAATTTAATGAAAATCAAGGCACAACATACCCAAATCTTTGGGACACAATGAAAGCAGTGCTAAGAGGTAAACTCATAGCCCTGAGTGCCTCCAAAAAGAAAATGGAGAGAGCATACACTAGCAGCTTAATGACACACCTGAAAGTCCTGGAACAAAAAGAAGCCAATTCACCCAGGAGGAGTAGAAGGCAGGAAATCATCAAACTCAGGGCTGAAATCAATCAATTGGAAACAAAGCGAACCGTACAAAGAATTAACGAATCGAGGAGCTGGTTCTTTGAGAAAATCAACAAGATAGATAAACCCTTAGCCAGACTGACCAAAGGGCACAGAGAAAGTATCCAAATTAACAAACTTAGAAACGAAAAGGGAGATATAACAACGGAAACTGAGGAAATCCAAAAAATCATCAGATCCTACTACAAGAGCCTGTACTCAACACAACTGGAGAATCTGGAGGAAATGGTCAATTTCCTTGACAGATACCAAATACCAAAATTAAATCAGGACCAAATAGATCATTTAAACAGTCCCATAACGCCTAAAGAAATAGAAGGAGTCATAGAAAGTCTTCCAACCAAAAAAAGCACAGGACCAGATGGTTTAAATGCAGAATTCTATCAGACCTTCAAAGAAGAGTTAACACCAATACTCTTCAAACTATTCCACAAAATAGAAACAGAAGGAACACTACCCAATTCCTTCTACGAAGCCACAATGACGCTGATACCAAAGCCACACAAAGATCCAACAAAGAAAGAGAACTTCAGACCAATTTTCCTTATGAACATCGATGCAAAAATACTCAATAAAATTCTTGCCAACCGAATCCAAGAACACATCAAAACGATCATCCACCATGATCAAGTAGGCTTTATCCCGGGAATGCAGGGTTGGTTTAATATACGGAAATCCATCAATGCAATCCACTACATAAACAAATTCAAAGAAAAAAACCACATGGTCATTTCATTGGATGCTGAAAAAGCATTTGACAAAATTCAGCATCCTTTCATGCTTAAAGTCTTGGAAAGAACGGGAATTCAAGGCCCATACCTAAACATAGTAAAAAGCAATATACAGCAAACCAGTAGCCAGCATCAAACTAAATGGAGAGAAACTTGAAGCAATCCCACTAAAATCAGGGACTAGACAGGGCTGCCCCCTCTCTCCTTATCTTTTCAATATTGTACTTGAGGTACTAGCTTGGGCAATTCGACAACATAAGGAGGTCAAAGGGATACAAATTGGAAAGGAAGAAGTCAAACTATCATTATTTGAAGATGACATGATAGTCTACCTAAGTGACCCAATAAACTCCACTAGAGAACTCCTACAGCTGATAAACAACTTCAGCAAAGTGGCAGGTTATAAAATCAACTCAAGCAAATCAGTGGCCTTCCTATACTCAAAGGATAAGCAGGCTGAGAAAAAAATTAGGGAAATGACCCCCTTCACAATAGCCACAAACAGTATAAAGTATCTTGGGGTGAATCTTACCAAACATGTGAAAGATCTGTATGACAAGAACTTCAAGACTCTGAAGAAAGAAATGGAAGAAGACCTCAAAAAATGGGAAAACCTCCCATGCTCATGGATCGGTAGAATCAATATAGTTAAAATGGCCATTTTGCCAAAAGCAATATACAGATTCAATGCAATACCCATCAAAATCCCAACTCAATTCTTCACAGAGTTAGAAAAAGCAATTAACAAATTCATCTGGAATAACAAAAAACCCAGGATAGCTAAAACTATTCTCAGCAACAAAAGAAATTCTGGGGGAATCAGTATCGCTGACCTCAAGCAATACTACAGAGCAATAGTGTTAAAAACTGCATGGTATTGGTACAGTGACAGGCAGGCAGATCAATGGAACAGGATTGAAGATCCAGAAATGAACCCACACACCTATGGCCACTTGATCCTCGACAAAGGGGCTGAAAACATCCAATGGAAAAAAGATAACCTTTTCAACAAATGGTGCTGGTTCAACTGGAGGTCAGCATGCAGAAGAATGCGAATTGATCCATCTTTATCGCCTTGTACTAAGCTCAAATACAAATGGATCAAGGACCTCCACATAAAGCCAGATACTCTGAAGCTAATAGAAAAGAAACTGGGGAAGACCCTTGAGGACATTGGTACATGGAGAAAATTTCTGAACAGAACACCAATAGCATATGCTCTAAGATCATGAATTGACAAATGGGACCTCATAAAATTACAAAGTTTCTGTACGGCAAAGGACACCATCAAAAGGACAAATTGGCAACCAACAAATTGGGAAAAGATCTTCACCAATCCTACATCAGATAGAGGGCTAATATCCAATATATATAAAGAACTTAAGAAGTTAGACTCCAGAAAACCAAACAACCCTATTAAAAAATGGGGTACAGAGTTAAACAGGGAATTCTCACCTGAAGAACTTCGGATGGCGGAGAAGCATCTTAAAAAATGCTCAACTTCATTAGTCATTAGGGAAATGCAAATCAAAACAACCCTGAGAGTTCACCTTAAGCCAGTCAGAATGGCTAAGATTAAAAATTCAGGAGACAGCAGGTGTTGTAGAGGATGTGGAGAAAGAGGAACACTCCTCCACTGCTGGTGGGGCTGCAAATTGGTACAACCACTCTGTAAAGCAATCTGGAGGTTCCTCCGAAAACTGGGCACCTCACTTCCAGAAGATCCTGCTATACCACTCCTGGGCATATACCCAGAGGATTCCCCACCATGTAATAAGGATACATGCTCTACTATGTTCATAGCAGCCCTATTTATAATTGCCAGATGCTGGAAAGAACCCAGGTATCCCTCAACAGAAGAGTGGATGCAAAAAATGTGGTATATCTTCACAATGGAGTACTATTCAGCCATTAGAAACAATGAATTCATGAAATTCTTAGGCAAATGGAGCTAGAAAACATCATACTAAGTGAGGTAACCCAGACTCAAAAGATGAATCATCGTATGCACTCACTAATAAGTGGATATTAACCTAGAAAACTGGCATACCCAAAACATAATCCACACATCAAATGAGGTACAAGAAGAAAGGAGGAGTGGCCCCTTGTTCTAGAAAGACTCAGTGAAGAAGTATAGGGCAAAACTAGATCGGGGAAGTGGGAAGGGGTGGGTGGGAGGACAGGGGGAGAAAAGGGGGCTTATGGGACTTTCGGGGAGTGGGGGGCTAGAAAAGGGGAAATCATTTGAAATGTAAATAAAAAATATATCGAATAAAAAAAAAACAGATGAAATCCTGAGTGAACAACATGGATTGTTTGGCATAGCTACAATCATGTCAAGGACTCCAATGCTTCCAAGGTAGTGGGCAAAGCCTTCTGCAGATAATACTCAGAGGGACAGCAAACTTTCCTCTGGTCTGAGTGTGAATGCTCACACTATGTACAAGTATGGGTGTTTTTGAATGATTGAGCAGTCTGTGCAAAAACTAGCCATTGCAGCTTCCTCCTCTCAAATGACTAAAACTGAAGACTGTTTTGCTAAGGAGACTGGCTAACTCCTTCTCCTGTGCTATGCATAATGAACATGCTGAGCTTCTGAACTGTGGAGTAGTAGGTGCCTCCATCAGAGTAAGCACATTCCACCTGATGCAAGCTTTTCTGTGTGTGTCTGCGTATCTGTCATGTCTTCATTCATTCATTGCCCCCGATGCCATCCCTGGTCAGATCAAGTCCTAGTCATACACTCCTGGGCATATACCCAAAAGATGCTCCACCACACCACAAGGACACGTGCTCCACTATGTTCATAGCAGCCTTATTTGTAATACCCAGAACCTGGAAACAATGCAGATGTCCCTCAACCAAAGAATAGATACAGAAAATGTGGTTCATTTACACAATGGAATACTACTTCATATTGTCTGTGGGGTTGTATCGTCAGTAGTCTGAGCTTTTGGAATAATATCCACTTATCAGTAAGTATATACCATGTATGTTCATTTTGGTCTGGGTTACCTTACTCCGGATGGTATTTTCTAGTTCCATCCATTTGCCTGCATTCATGAAGGTTAGGAAGAAGGAAGGGCCTCTTGAGTATGTTTCAATTCCACTTAGAAAGTGAACAAAATAATCATGGGAGGCAGAGGGGAGACTGTGTGAGAGAGGGGAGGGGGAAGGGAAAAGGGTGGCAAGATCAGGTATGGGGAGAAATAAGAGAGCAGCCCAGATGACTAGTAATTCCATCCAGTGACTGGCCAAACTTGGGATCCATCGCATGTGCAGGCAGCAAATCCTGACACTATTATTGATGCTATGTTGTGCTTGCAGACAGAAAGAAGACCAACATGTCTGTCCTTAGAGACACTATACTTGTAGCTGACTGAGACAGATGCAGATATGGCCAAGCATTGGACTGAAGTTGAGGATCCCTAAGGAAGAGTTAGGAGAAGGATTGAAGGAGCTGAAGGGGATGGCAACCCCATAGGAAGAACAACAGTATCAAATAACCAGGACCCCTCAGAGCTCCCAGAGACTAAGCCATAACCAAAGAGCATACATGGGCTGGTCTGTGGTCCCTGGCACATATGTATGAGAGGACTGCCTTGTATGACCTCAGTGAGAGAGAATGTGCCTAATCCTGTAGAGACTTGATCCCCCAGGGAAGAGGGATACTAGGGGATGGGGAAGAGGTAGGGGTAGGTGAGTGGGTGGGGGAGCATCCTCTCAGAGGAGGGGTGATGGGTGAAGAAATCTGGGAGGAGGGACTGGGAAGGGCAGGTCAACATTTAGAAGGTAAATAAATAAAATAATTTAATAAAAAGAAAGCTTTTCTATCAAAACTTCCAGTTGAACAATGTAATATTTATTGATATTTCTAATATGTGCTCTGAGACAAGCTCCATCAATTTTGCAGTTTTTAAAAATTGTATTTACTTATAAATATAATTTATATTTATAAATATAAATTATATACTTATATACTGGGCAGGTCATTGATATGCCAAGGCATAGCTGTGTAAGTTAAAAGATAACTTACAAGAATCATTCCTCTCCTTTCAACCTGTGAGAACACATGATTAAACTCTCTGGTTATTGGACTTGGTGAAATGCTCCTTTACCTGCTTAGACAGCTTACAGACCGATCTTATCTTGATGACCTATAACAAGTGGTTCAGGGACCAACAACAAATAGGATGATCAAATTGCAAGAAGCTTTTTTCTAGAGAGTCTTGGAACTCAGTGCTTTCAGAAGTCTATATTGCTGCCACCTAACATTTTCTCCCTTTCCAGTGTTCTAAAAAAGAGAGAGAGAGAAGTAAAAATTCCCCATGTGGGCTAAGCAGCAGTCCTATCCAGCATCCATCTCACTTCACCCCAAACAGTGGTTCCCACCACAGGCTACACATGAACATTCCATTGGAAGTTTTGTATATGGATGTGCTGTCTGCCTTTAGTATATGATATTGTCATCCCTGGGCATCAGTAGATTTCCAAGCATCTTGAGTCATTCCAATGAGCACCTAATGTTAACATAAAAAGGTATTGAGATGATTTCTAGGTCAAGGGGTTGTAGGTCTTGTGCCCACCTCTCTCTGTGGCAACACTTAGAGTGCTGCTATATTTCTTTTGCTTTAAATCACACTTCTAATGATGGTTAGAAAAAAGCAAGAAAATTTGAAGAGGAAATGTTCATAGTTTCTGATGCATTTTCACTATGTGTGCACTGTTAAGAGTTTAGATGTTTTGACAGTTTAAAAGAGTTCACACAGGCATGCTATCCATTTATGATCAATTTACTGAAGGGTGTAATAGGTGTCAAGAGATACAGAGAACAGGAACAGACACACCAAATTTGGAGGAATTTTCTCTTTCACTATGAATCTCTGCAGAACATCTAGCTACTAGGGATAGATTTTTCCAGTCTTCCCAGTTTTGATGGGGGAAATTCAAAGTTTTGTTCCAAATTTCTTTCCAATGTATCTTCACCACTACAGAACTGTGTGCACACTGTTGTGTAGTCTTAGAAGCCAATTTTTCTTCTGATACTTCAAACAAAATAAGTGCAGATTTTCTTCTCCTCTCTCCTCCTTCTCTTCCCCTCCTCCTCCCCTCCTCCCCTTCCTACTCTTATATATTCATTTATATTGCGAGATAAACAGTACTTCTATAAATGTACAGGAGTGATACATGCCCCCATCTAACATAACTAGATTTTATTTGAGTAGACAGACTTTTGAATACCAGTTCTCCGAGGACAGTTAATGGTGACCACGAGCAGGTATGATACATGAGCCTTTCAGAGATTTCCTTCTTTCACTGGCATACCTGATTTTACAATTGAATTCTTTTTTTTTTTTTTTTTTTTTTTGATTTGGATTTTTTCGAGACAGGGTTTCTCTGTATAGCCCTGGCTGTCCTGGAACTCACTCTGTAGACCAGGCTGGCCTCGAACTCAGAAATCCGCCTGCCTCTGCCTCCCAGAGTGCTGGGATTACAGGCGTGCGCCACCACCGCCCGGCTTACAATTGAATTTTTAAGCTCCGTCCCTCCCCAAATCTCTGTGTAAAGTTGGATATAATATACTTAAAAGGGATTTCAAGCATTGCTAAAAATGATTTAAACCCTCTTGCCATAGTGTCACCTATGAAGCCACACATGAACTCCACAACCTCCATCTTTGAAGCCAGACATCAAAGAGTCTTATAAATTAAAGTTAAAATGTTAACTGTCTCTCATTTTACATTCTTGTTTTGAAAGCATACTTCACCTTTCTCAAAAGTGTTATAAAGTAAAGATTTTCTGATTTCATCCCTACAGGCATTGTGTAAGCTTGGTTGCAGGCATTATTTTATCTATTTTGTTTCAAGTTATATTTTTATACATTGTTTTTATATATTTTGTTTCAATCCCAGGCTTAGTCTTTACTTTTGGGGGATGGACATTGATTTTCAGTGCATGCCTAATCTGTTCACCGAACCACTTTTACTTGACTTGAAATAAACTTTGAACTCTGTGTCTTTCTTTTTTTTTTCTTTTTTTTCTTTTTTTTTTCTTTTTCTTTTTTTCTTTTTTTTTATTCGATATAATTTATTTACATTTCAAATGATTTCCCCTTTTCTAGCCCCCCCACTCCCCGAAAGTCCCGTAAGCCCCTTCTCTACCCCTGTCCTCCCATCCACCCCTTCCCACTTCCCCGTTCTGGTTTTGCTGAATACTGTTTCACTGAGTCTTTCCAGAACCAGGGGCCACTCCTCCTTTCTTCTTGTACCTCATTTGATGTGTGGATTGTTTTGGGTATTCCAGTTTTCTAGGTTAATATCCACTTATTAGTGAGTGCATACCATGATTCACCTTTTGAGTCTGGGTTACCTCACTTAGTATGATATTCTCTAGCTCCATCCATTTGCCTAAGAATTTCATGAGTTCATTGTTTCTAATGGCTGAATAGTACTCCATTGTGTAGATATACCACATTTTTTGCATCCACTCTTCTGTTGAGGGATACCTGGGTTCTTTCCAGCATCTGGCAATTATAAATAGGGCTGCTATGAACATAGTAGAACATGTATCCTTATTACATGGTGGGGAGTCTTCTGGGTATATGCCCAGGAGTGGTATAGCAGGATCTTCTGGAAGTGAGGTGCCCAGTTTTCTGAGGAACCGCCAGACTGATTTCCAGAGTGGTTGTACCAATTTGCAACCCCACCAGCAGTGGAGGAGTGTTCCTCTTTCTCCACACCCTCTCCAACACCTGCTGTCTCCTGAATTTTTAATCTTAGCCATTCTGACTGGTGTAAGATGAAATCTTAGGGTTGTTTTGATTTGCATTTCCCTAATGACTAATGAAGTTGAGCATTTTTTAAGATGCTTCTCCGCCATCCGAAGTTCTTCAGGTGAGAATTCTTTGTTTAACTCTGTACCCCCATTTTTTAATAGGGTTGTTTGGTTTTTTGGAGTCTAACTTCTTGAGTTCTTTATATATATTGGATATTAACCCTCTATCTGATGTAGGATTGGTGAAGATCTTTTCCCAATTTGTTGGTTGCCGATTTGTCCTCTTGATGGTGTCCTTTGCCTTACAAAAACTTTGTAATTTTATGAGGTCCCATTTGTCAATTCTTGCTCTTAGAGCATACGCTATTGGTGTTCTGTTCAGAAACTTTCTCCCTGTACCGATGTCCTCAAGGGTCTGTGTCTTTCAACAATGAACAACTCCTGGATTCTGTACTGACTTCTTTGAGCCATCATTCCCCCCCCCCCAACCTTATCTATTTGGTGTCTCACTATTTGCTTGCATACCTTAAGAGTCACTTCAGGATATGAGTGGCATTTATATTCAGGCTTGGGCCCTCCTTATTCATGGACTATTCTATTTTTCTATCTTCATTTAAATTCTGAACATAACTGGCTACCCCATCTCTCCATCTTCTAATTACTCAACCCACTTAAGATTTCAAACTACTGTTGGAGTACCAGTGAGAACACTCAGTAAATGGAAGGGTCATCTGGTGAAACACCAAGTGAGCTTACTACAATGTGCTTTTATTTTCTTTCTTGGTAGTGATGCTGAGGATTGAACCCACAGCCTTGCACATGCTCAATAAATGTTCTACCACTGAGCAGGATCTTTAACTCTACACTTGCATTCTTTAAGTTCAAGAGTTCCTCTATTCTCTGCTTGCTTTTGATTGAACTCCAGTGCACTCAAATTATTTTATAAAATGTGGTTTTCAGGGATTATAATTGTTGTCTACAAGAGGATTTGAATACTACAGGTGTCCTTCTTTCTAAACGTTAAAGTTTGAAAGTTAATAGCAAGTCCATCCCAATTTTACACATACCTTTTGTCTTAGTCAGGATTTCTATTACTACACAAACATCATGACTAAGAAGCAAGTTGGGGAGGAAATGGTTTATTCAGCTTATATTTCCACATTGCTGTTCATCACCAAAGGAAGTCAGGACTGGAACTCAAGCAGGTCAGGAAGCAGGAACTGATGCAGGGGCCATGGAGGGATGTTTCTTACCGGCTTGCTTTCCCTGGCTTGCTCAGCCTGCTTTCTTATAGAACCCATGACTACCAGCCCAGGAATGGCACCACCCACAAGGGGCCCTCCTCCCTTGATCACTAATTGAGAAAATGCCCGGCCAGCTGAATCTCATGGAGGCATTTCCTCAACTGAAGTGATTTTCTCTGTGATAACTCCTGCCTGTGTCAAGTTGACACACAAAACCAGCCAGTACAATTGACCCCTTGTCATCTTGACACAGAAACACATCACTATTAAGCCTCAACCCTTACTTTTTATTCATCTCCAAGATCTAAATAACTTTAAAAGTCCCACAGTCTTTGCAAATTCTAACATATTAAAATTTCAATCACTTTAAATTATCCACTCTCTTTTAAAATGCAGTCTTTTTACAATTAAAATTCTCTTAACTGTGGGCTCCACTAGAATAGTTTCTTCCTTTAAAAGGGAAAGATCTCAGGGCACAGTCATAATCAAAAGTAAAATCAAACTCCAACTGTCCAATGTCTGGGATCCACTCATGATGTTCTGGGCTCCTCTGAGGGCTTGGGTCACTTCTCCAGCTCTGCCTGTTATAGGACATACCTTGTCTTCTAGGCTCCAGCTGCCTGTACTCAACTGCTGCTGCTGTTCTTGGTGGTCATCTCATGGTACTGTCATCTCCAAAACACTGCTGTCTTCCCCTATAACTAGGCTTCACCAATAGCCTCTCATAGGCTCTCTTCATGGTGCCAAGCCTTGACTCCTTTGTATGACCCCTCAGTCCTGTGTCATCAATTGCAACTAATGTCGCAACTTCACCAATGACCTTCTGCAGCCTCTCACGGTGCTGAGCCACAGCTGCAGTTCATGACCCCTTCATGCCTTCAAAACCAGTACCACCTGAGTGACTCTTACACATTAGCAAGTCCAGTCACAGCACAAGGTACAACCTTGGCTATCTCTAGAACACACCAACTATGCTCTTAGAAAACACTTCCCAGAAGATTTCACCTCAATGACGCTGGTCTCTTTTTAATCACCACTAGTTTCTAACCTCCAGCTAAACAGCATTAATAGTCCCCAGTAATGCAAAGTTTTTGCTTTAGTAGTTCTGGTATCTTGTTAATTCACAGCTGATTCTTCAGCCCCAGCTAGCCAAAACCACAGAATACGAGTCTTTAATCTTCCCTTTGAAATTTCACAAGCCAGGCAGTCCATCTTCTGCACTGTTCTCAACATTACCTGCCAAGCTCTTACACAGCATCCCATAGAGCTCTTAACACCAAGTGGATCTTCTAGCCCAAAGTTCCAAAGTCCTTCCACAGTCCTCCCCAAAACATGGTCAGATTGTCAAAGGAATACCACACTCCTGGTACCAATTTGTCTTAGTCAGGGTTTCTATTCCTGCACAAACATCATGACCAAGTTGGGGAGGAAAGGGTTTATTCAGCTTACATTTCCACATTGCTGTTCATCACTAAAGGAAGTCAAGACTCAAGCAGGTCAGGAAGCAGAGCTAATGCAGAGGCCCTGGAGGGATGTTAATTACTGGCTTGCTTCCCCTAGCTTGCTCAGATTCCTCTCTTATAGAACCCAAGACAACCAGCCCAGGGATGACACCACCCAAAATGGACCCTTTCCCCTTGATCGCTAATTGAGAAAATGCCCCACAGCTGCATCTCATGGAGGCATTTCCTCAACTGAAGCTCCTTTCCCTGTGGTAACTCCAGCCTGTGTCAAGTGGACACACCAAACCTACCAGTACACCTTTGTAATGTGTAGTTCTTTCCTTGTTCATGGAAAGCCTCTATTTTGATCATATGACTAATTTCCACTAGAAGAATCCAACTGTTGTGTTCTGAGATAACATACATTTTGTAATGAAGTCAATGTGGGCAAGATAAGAGGTACCTTCCAAAAATCAGTCATGTGATATCCACCATGGAAGTCGATCCCCCAGCCCAGCCAAGTCTTAAGACTGCCACAGCAGACAAAGTGACTGCAGCTTCATTACAGATTTCAATACAGACTTGGCAAGCTAAGTCTCCTATAAAAACTCTAGCCCACAGAAATTGTGAGATAATAAAGCGATAATTGCTTTAGGCCACTAACCTCAGGAGTAATGTAATTGCAATAATAAAGGACCAATCTGAATAGCTACACCCTGGACTTTGTCCAACAAGCTTTGAATGACTTTATTGCCTTTCTTCTCCATTATCCAGCAGTCTATGTTCAAATCCAATAGCTGAGGTTTGTAGTGGTCAAATCTGTAGTTCTGTGGCAATTACTGAGTTTCTCCACATCCTAAGTTCACTGTTCACTAACTTTCTGATAAAGGTTAAAAAAAAAAAACAAACTCCCATTTAACTAGTCTCCTATAGAAAATCACCATATTTGGATAAAAAAAATACAGCTTCTCAAAAGATTAAGGACTATCAAAAGATAGGCAAACTAGAAGATAGTCATCACTTATAAGATGCCAAAAATCAGATTTGGGGCCTTTACTTAAGGGCAAATTATCATACCTATGTGGGGTTAGAGGTGAGAGGAGGCTTAAATGAAGATATAAAATGTGTAGTCTTTTTACTTTAAAGGATGAAGAAGTCAGAAAAATCATAGCCAGATGGGGTGACCCAGATTCTGCAAACAAACTGTTTGCCTTTCACATTGATTGCTGAGACAGCAGGTGTGGTCTGTGAGTCATGACAGTTTCTAAACAGGCTGCTAACTTTAAGGAATTGAATTGGGATTTCAGCTGTCATCCACTAAGCAGATGCTGTTTTCTATTTGACCAGCTCATTTAACTTTCTAGTTGTTTTCCTGAACACATATGCTCAAGAGTGTATCTATGTGTCCTTTACCTCTCTGTCTCTGTTTCTGTCTCCGTCTCTGTCTCTCTCTCACACACACACAACATATGTACATGAGATAACATGTGACAACTAAATGTAAGGGGTGGGTGTGTTTGTAGATTCATGGTGTATGTTATTGTATACATGTAGATAAGTATCCCTGCATATGGAAAATAGAGGTTAAGAATTGTGCCTCTGCATAGATGCTGAAAGTTGAACTCAGATACTCAAGTTTACCAATTGATCTGATCTAACTCCCTTGTTCTAGCTGTTTCTTTCAAGGAGTTCAAAAAGTGTATAAAAAAAAAAAAACACTTGTGAACTGTTAATGGAGAAACCTGTATTCTAGAGATAGCAATTGATAATTTTGAAGTGTTTCCCCGTGCTTTCCTATAAAGTATTTAATTTTGAAACGTCACAGGTCATTCATACATCCATTTATCTTCAACTAATCTGTGTATTTTGGGTGGGGGTCAAAGTGCTCCAATAATTCAAAGTGACAAGAAAGAGTGCTTTGAATGAATTAGGTAAATTCCTTTAGTGCTATTATCCCGTGGGCACAGGGTAGTTTGTAAAGGTTATTATCACTTGACATTCCTCCTCCATTTGTGTTTTTTCCTTTAATCTGATACATATGAATGAAGCAGTAGTTAAAGAGTGGTTTTTACTATAAAAGAGGAAAACAGTAAATTTTTCTACATAGAATGTAAATCTATTTAAAGGTTGGCGTTTACTCTGTCTAAACTTCGATGAGAATATTGTTCACCCTACCTCCTGTTTTAAGGCACTACATGTTGGAACTTGAACTTACTATAATTTCCCTATTTTGTCTAAGAATAGATTATAGGCCAAAGTGATACCAAAAATGTTTAGAAATATTTGACTAGGAGGACAATCTAATTGTTTATTAAATGCCAAGGTGTGATTTTCTAGGCTCAGCCATTTAAAAATGCAAATGCAGGTCCCATAAGTAAAGCTGACCTCTCTGAAAAGGGATCTGATGTGAATCTCAGCCTCTCTGCATGGGGTGCAGTAAAGAATTCAGTCCTACTGGCCCATCATGCTTTTTCATTCATAAACTCAGGAATGATTGGTTCCAGGGCTCCATACATCATTCAACTTGTGATTTAAAAAAATAGAACAGTACTTACCTGTAATCTCTGTGCATCCCCTTTCATACTTTAAACCTCTCTGGATTACTTATAGTGCCTCATAAAAGGGAAGTGATTTGCAAATAGTTTTTGTATTACATTGGGGGAAAACTCCATACAATTTCAGCATGGACATCATGTAGCTTTGTCTGACTATTTTCAATTCGCTATTCTTCCACGTGGGAATGTAGCTCTCTCATCTTGGTTGATTCCTTGGACAGGATTACAGCTTCCTTTTCTTAAGATAAGCAAAGAATCATGGCTTGAAAACTAGTGATCATGCGCAGCAAAGCAGCCTGGTGCTTGATTACTTTTGAAAGGTGAGTTTTAGTAAGTTTGCTTCAAAATATTTTATTAACAAAAGACTTATATAAACAATAAAAGAAAAGGAAAACATGCTTCCCACTAAATAATATGCTGAGAGCATGGGCGTGGCTGTAGCTTCTAATTTCATCAGCAGCAATGGACTAAAGGGAGAGTTAGAATAGATATATTTGTATGTTTTTTTAAAAATGTTTCAAAGTTTAAAAAAAGTATTGTGCCAATGTGTAAGAGCAAAGAAAGCACATAATAAAATAGACTTTAAAAATTACAAATGAAAATCTGTACAACAAGGGTATTTTTAAGGCCATCCCACAGGCACTGTAGTATGCAATAAGAGATGAGGCACTGCCAGGAATGTAACAGCCCATCCATCAGGTGTGGCAAGTTTGGCCCATCTCAGCCTGCAGGACCATCTCTTCTTTTCTCAGCGGGAAAGTGTCAATGAGGTTAAAGAGTGCCATTGGTGTCACTAGGGAGACGTAACGTTCTTTATCCATGCCATGTTTATCCACTAGGACCATGCTGAAGGAGTAGAGTGGGATTCGAAGCAACAGCCTGGAAGAAACAAAAAGAAGACTTGTCTGTGTTCAACCCCAAATCCCAAGACATCAAGGGACCAAACATAGCCCTCTGAGAATACTATGCAGAGAAATACTTGATGCCATGAAGGACTGAATCATTTTTATGCCCTCACTCAAGCTACTCAAAGTGTAGACCTTGGACCCATAGTATCAGATGAGGACTTGCTCAGAAAGACACTTGCTCGCCGCATGCCTTTAATCCCAGCACTTGGGAGGCAGAGGCAGGCAGATTTCTGAGTACAAGGCCAACCTGGTCGAGAGAGTGAGTTCCAGGACAGCTGGGTCTACACAGAGAAACCCTGTCTCGAAAAACCAAAAGAAAGAAAGAAAGAAAGAAAGAAAGAAAGAAAGAAAGAAAGAAAGAAAGAAAGAAAGAAAGAAAGAAAGAAAGAAAGGAAGAAAGGAAGGAAGGAAGGAAGGAAGGAAGGAAGGAAGGAAGGAAGAAAGAAAGGAAGAAAGAAAGGAAGAAAGGGAAAGAAAGAAAGGAAAAGAAAGAAAGGAAAAGAAAGAAAGGAAAAGAAAAGAAAGGAAAAGAAAAGAAAGGAAAAGAAAAGAAAAACACTTGCTCATGTCTAACCTCTGACCTCATTACATAAAACAATCAGAATATGTAATATTAGTAATATCTCCAGATAATTGGCATTCAAAAGAAAGGCTGAGGCACTCTGCTTTACATTATTAAGGTCTGGAAGATCTCAGGCTGACTATGGTACTATAAACCAAAAGTGGTTATGAGGGGTCTAGAACAGTGATTATCATCAAGACTGTTCACCACTCAGAGGGCACACGTTTAGTTGTTATAAGAAGGGGCTAGATACTACTGGCATCTAACTGATTGATACTAGATATGTTGATATATTTATCCTACAATGTACAGGGCAACCTTGTAGCCAAACAATTTCAGCCCGAAATGTCAAAAGAGCCAAGGTAGAGGAAGCCTGGACAAGGTAAATTTGATTAAAGTAACATTCAAAAATGTATAGTGATGACCTATTCAGTGACTATTTCAGGAGTGTAATTAGAACTGTATGGGCTAGGTCTACAGTTAGACACTTTTACTTAATTTGCCTATAATTTGTACCACAAATAATTTTTAAAAATAGTCAGGTATGGTTTCAACTGTGTGGTGTTTTTTCTATATTTCAACATGTGGATTTAATCTATGCAGATGTTTTCTATCAATACCAGCATATTTAAATGAGAAAGCCAAGAGGAAAGTAAACAGACAGCTGAGCCCAGGGAAATAATAAGGCCACCCAATCTCCTCTCCTGGATTTTGTTCCTGTTGGAATGTCTCCAGGTTATATAAGAGGCACAACATGCACTGTTGTCTGAATTTAAAGTGTAAGTTTTCCTATCATGAATGATTGTGAGGTGGTTTGTTTGCATAAAAATGAGCTGGGCAGTCGTAGTGCATGCCTTTAATCCCAGCACTTAGGAGGCAAAGGAAGGTAGCTATCTGTGCGTTTGAGGAAAGACTGGTGTACAGAGAGAGTTCTAGGACAGCTACATACATAGAGGAGATCCTGTCTCGAAAAACAAAGGGGAGGTGCAGGTAGAACAAAAGAAACAAACAAACAAACAAAGATGGTGAGATGGGTAGGCCAGGGAAAGGTAGGGATGAATTAGAAGAATATATAATTTACATGTATGGAAATGCCATAAGGAAACCCACTCATTTTCATGCTAAGTTGAAAAACTAATAAAAATATCATTGCATAAAATAACAACCGAATACACATATTAAAAAGCAGTTTCATGGAAGGGAGGCGTAATTAATACTTTTCCCAGTGGTAAGCTGATGTGCTAATCCCTGTTAGTGACTAGAAGATGATTACACTGCCTCCATCAGGCAGCCACTGTCTAAGTGCTGGAGGTAAGTTCAACCTCAAGGGCTGCCCAGAAAAGTGGAGGAGTGAGAAACTAAGGAGGGTGGGAAGCAGAAAAGGGGCAAGGGATGCTGTGGCTGGAGCTTGCAGGTAAGGATAGCTAGATGAAGCAATGCAATAAGTGGTTCTATAACACTTATGAGGCCAGAATGATAACAGCCTGGAGGCTATTCTATATGTTCTTTGTGACTGTTGTACATTGACTAACACAGATTATACACACACACACACACACACACACACACACACACACACACACACACAAAAACCACCATGGAAAATAAGAAATGGTCACAACAGCAACAGCAACAGGAATGGGTCCCGCTGGAGCTGAGACTCTACAGACATCTCAGAGACAAGTGACAGGGCATCTCACAGATTGTGCTTTTGGCATGAGTGATGAGGATGGCAGTATTTCTGGGCTGCACAATGACTATCATCAGATTGCAGTTCTTCCTGAGTCACCTTCCTGGGAAGTCTAAGAATCATATCATTATTAAAGTGATGTTCTTCTTGGTCCCGGTCATCCTTAAGATAGAAAATTACTCTCAGTAGGGCATGACTTAACTTACACATTCAAATAGAAAAGAAGTGGGGGAAAAGAAGAAGGTGGGTGGTGACCTGGCAACAGCAGCCACCCAGCCTTTCATTTCTGTTAATTATCTTTAATACTATCTCAATGGCCTAACAAGTATTAGAAATCGTTACTCTAACTAGACTAGAAAATTTCTAGATTATCCAGGCATACTGATTCATTTTGCCTTTCTTCCTGTTTTCTATTCATTGAGTAAATCATGGCCCTTCATTTTTGTTGTAACACAAACAGAAAAATAGTATAACATCCATCTGCCAAGTACTTTGTGCCCCTCTGGAATGTCTTATGAAGATAACTGTAGCCGGACATGGAATTTACTAGGTGATAGAAGCTGCTCAGCAAACTTTTTTTTTTCAAAATTGACAATAAGCGAGTAGTTCTTGAAATGCAGTTCCTAGATAACTTGCCAGTTATACAAACTCTTAGGATCTACCTTAAACCTACCAAATCCAAAAACATAGGGAGCAAGCAAAAGAACAAAAATTTCACCCTGCAGAAAATCATGATGTCGGCTAAAATTTGATAACCATCACAAAATTCATTTAAGTAGCTCATTTGTAACAAATCATTATCAGCCTACAGAGCTCTATATTGGCCCCAATGTACAGGCTATAAAATAATAGATCTTTACCCTAATGTAGATTTCTCTGTTCTTCATTTTTAAACAGTTCAAAATTTCATCAAGACTTTATTAATGTTGTATCATATATCTGTGTATCTGTCTACCATCTTCTATTATCCTAAGAAAGTAATTTTACAAACTCTGAAGCAAGTGTGTATGTGGTACAGGTGTGTCTGTGTTTGTATGTGTGTACATATACCATACATGTTCAGGTACATGTGCATGTGTTGATGTCGCAGCCCAAGGTTGACATAAGGAGTCTGTCTCAATGACTTTCCATCTTATTTACCAAATTAGGATCTCTCAGTTCAACTCAGAGCTCACTGATAAGGCTAATCTTGATAGTCACCTTGCTCCAGAGATCCCTGCCTCTGTCTGCTAAGGCTGGAGTTACAGACAGGCCCATCATGTCTTCGTGACCTTTATTTGGGTTCTGAGCATCTGCTCTTATTTCATACTTATGAGGCAAGCATTTTATCTACTGAACCATCTTCTCAGTCCTCTGCAATAAGTTTTGGCTAAGTAACTGATAAATAGTATGATGGAAAAGGTTCTCTCTCTCCCTCCCTTCCTCCCTCCCTCCCTCCCTCCCTCCCTCCCTCTCTCCCTCTGTCTTTCTCTCTTCTCTCTTCTCTCTCTCTCTCTCTCTCTCTCTCTCTCTCTCTCTCTCTCTCTCTCTCTGTGTGTGTGTGTGTGTGTGTGATCTAGATCCAAGCTAGAATCATCCTAAAAAAGGTAACCTCAATAGAGAAAATGCATCCACCAGATCGGCTTGCCTGTGGGGGCAGTTTTTAAATTTATGACTGATGTGGGAAGGCCCAGGAGATTGACAGTAGTATCACCTTTGTGCCGGTGGTCCTGTATGTTATAAAAGTGCAAGCTGAGCAGGCCAGGGGTGACAGTCAAGAGTCAGTGCTCCACTATAGCCTCTGCTTTAGTTCCTGAATCCAGGTTTCATCTTGCCAAATGATGCTAGCTTGTAACTTGGTGGCATAAATCTAACCAGGGTATCTCACCATGATATACTCTTAGGAAATTTTTGTGAACTTTTTTGAACACATTGGGTGTTATTCACCAAATGCTATTTCATTGTTTTCATAAATATAAGTCACTGCATTTTACAAACTTCCTTGAAATTCAATTGTAATTATGTGATTAGTTCTGGCTAATGGACTGGTGGTATAGGTGATGTGCAACATTTCCAAGGATAGACACAAAAGATTAAGGTATAATTTGGGTGTAAATGTCCTCCAAAGGCCCATGTGTTGAAGTTTATTTCTTTACTACTGGGACACAGTACTGAGTACACTAGTGGCACTACTGGGATATGGTAGACTCTTTGAGAAATGAGGTCTACCATGACACTTTTAGGTCTTTTGGAGGCATCTTGAAAAGGATCATGAAACCCTGGTCTCCTTGTCTCGCTATCTCCTAGATCTTGATATAAACAATTTATGTGACTATGTGCTCCATACATGATGGGTAACCTTTACTGGAAACTCAAAGCAATTGGAATGGAGCTTCCCCATTTCCAATTATAGACTTTAGGATCATGACCAAAAGAAACATTTATATGAGTTACTTGTCTTGGGTATTCTGATAAAATAGCAAGAACCAGACTAACACCATTGTTTCCTTTTATTCTCTTTCTTCCTCATTTTAAGAAAATTGAAATGGCATGGGTGTCTCAGATGTTAATGTACAAGACAATGAACCCATATGGGAGTCTAAAGGATAATGAGGCATTTGGAACCTTGAAACCAGAGACTTGCTCTGTCTCCTGCATTGTACAAAAGAACAAAGTTATGCAGGAAAGGAAGATTTTAAGGAATGTTAGTTTGACTTAATTACCCATGTCACAGTGGTCAAGAGATACAAGAAAAAAAATGTTATTCTGAAATTGCCTTTTAACTATTGAATCTCACTTCAATACAACATTACTCAAGGTCTGGCTATTAGGGCTCTAGCGTTAGAAGTATGGCAGAAAAGAGATATAACTATTAAGACAGGGGTATGAATAAGTGCTCTGTATGGATGAAGCAAAAAGCCATTAAGCCCTGAACGGGCTGCTTAGTATCTGCCCTAATGCTAGAAGAAACTGGTGCTAAGTCATTTTATTTTCACATCCTCCTCTCCTTCTAAGTCACATACAAACACACACACACACACAAATACATATACAATATGCATACAGAAACACATACACACATATACACACATATACATATACCACATGACATACACACATACAGACACACATACACATACAAATATACTCTACACACATACCACAACATGTACACACATACAGACACACACAGTATACACACATGCCACACCACACATACAGCTATACACCACAAACAGGGATATATTTACACATACACACAGAGACATATACATACACACATATGCACACATACACACACATACCACACACTACACATACATACAGACTCAAATACACATACATATGCACACATACACCACACCACAATGCACATACAGAGACACACACATATGCACACACACACATATACCACATATACACAAATATACATGCATACTACACACCACACACATATACTCACATACACACACATCCTACACACCACACACATATACTTACATACACACACATCCTACACACCACATATACATATACACTCATACACACACATACCACACACATACACAGACACACACACACACACACCACCTACACACATACAGGCACCCATACATATACGTACATACATACACACATATGCGTGCATAATAATACACATACCACACAAGTATACACATATACATACATAAGCAAACATATACATACATACCACACACCACACACATACACACTTAAATCTACCACACACATATTATAGATAAGCATACAAACACAGACACACATATACATACACATACACATATACATACAAACACATACCACACACACATACATATGCACACAAACACATGCATACAGATATACTACACACATATAGATAAGCATACACACAGACACACATACATATACACACATACAAACACACACATACCACACCACACACACACATACAGACACACACACAACACCACATACACACACACATACAGACATACACCATACATGCATACATACCACACATTGAACCACACACATACACATACACACACACACACACAACACCACATACACACACACATACAGACATACACCATACATGCATACATACCATACATTGAACCACACACATACACACACACACACACACACACCACCACATACATACAGACATACACCATACATGCATACATACCACCCATTGAAACACACACACACACACACACATATTCACATATACCCGGCCACACACATACACACATATACCACACACCAGAGAGATAGGAAGAGGGAGAGGTAGAGGAAGAGGGAGGGTATGAGAGAGAGGAGAATAAATTTGTTAGAGGGGGAAGAAGAAAACACTAGCAATTTCCAGTTGCATAATTCAGTCAGACATGCAGGAACAGGCCAATTAGCATGATTATAATACTCCCAGAATAAAAGCAATTAAACACTGAAAGTTGCCTGAGCTAAATATTGAATAGAGAAAAAAAATCAGGAAAACTGACCAGCTACAAGAGCACCCATGGTGAGATGCAGACAATGAAATGTAAGGACAAAATGCTCCCTACCTGAGCTGCAGAGCTAGAGCTGGAGGCATAATCTTTGCTCTGATCCTGCCGATGAGGGTTGGGAAGACTCCTACCAGCTCCACCACGGTGACATGTCGGAGATCCAGGCCACACTGTGCTTGCTGAAGGAACAACAAACGGGAGGTATGAGTGGAACTAAGGAACTGCAGAGGCACCCCAGCAATGGGCTTCTTGTGGGTGCTTCTTTGCCAATGCCAAATTGTTCTGACAACAGTTGAGAAACTAAGGCTAAGTGAGTGCCTAGAAAACCTAAGTAACTTCCTAGAGGAATTATACAAAATAGCCTGGCAATGGGAGAGAATGTAGCAAGTCCTACAGTGTCTTGATGTGTATATGTGCTAGGGTGAGGGGAACGATAACCTGGGAGGGTTCCCCCTTCTCAGATAAGAAGGAGAGGGGGAATGGGAAAGGATCTGAGTGAGAGGGGACTGAGAAGAGAAGGGGCACTGATATTGGGATGTAAAGTGAATAAATAAATATATTTAAAGAAAACAATCTAGATCCAAAATACCATAACCAGCCAAATAATCAGCAATTTAGCAAGGGCCTGAGGAAGCTGGGATGGTCTAAGACTGAGGGCTACAAAAACTTCTCCAAAAGAGGCACATAATAAATAGTCATGTTCACAGTGATGCAATGGCTTTTAACCTAATGATTCAATTCTATCACTACAATCTATAAACAGATAAAAAACAAATGTACAGATGAATAAATGTTATTGTGGCTATTAAAATCTAACTTGCGGGCTGGAGAGATGGCTCAGCAGTTAAGAGCACTGACTGCTCTTCTGAAGGTCCTGAGTTCAAATACTAGCAACCACATAGTGGCTCACAACCATCAGTAATGGAGATCTGATGCCCTCTTCTGGGGTGTCTGAAGACAGCTACAGTGTACTTACATATAATAAATAAATAAATAAATAAATAAATAAATAAATAAATAAATAAATCTTAATAAAAAATCTAACTTGCAAAACACAGCAACAATAGGCCAATTTTGGTGCATGAGCCAAGGTTTACCTGTGTAGAAGAAAGGCAAGTTTCTTGGCTTATTCTTTTTGTACAGATAAAAAGAGCTCAAGAAATGTGTGGCCATGCCAGGCTGCTATGTTAAGGCCCATAAAACCAGGTAAACAAATACATTTGCATTTAATGAGGAGCAAGGTGGTTGTGCTGGATAGTTTCATCTCACCTTCACATAAGCTAAAGTCATCCGAGAGGAGGGAACCTCAATTGAAAAAAATGCCTCCATGAGATCCAGCTTTAGGGTATATTTTTAATTAGTGATTGATGGGAGAGGGCCCAGCCTATTGTAAGTGATGCCATGCCTGGCCTGGCAGTGCTGGGTTCTATAAGGGAGCAGGCTGAGCCAACCATGAGAAGCAAGTCAGTGAGCAGCATCTCCCATGGCCTCTGCGTCAGCTCCTGTCCCCAGGTTCCAGCCCTGCTTGAGTTCCATTCCTGACTTCCTTCAGTAATGGATTATGATCTTGAAGTGTAAGCCAAATAAACACTTTCCTTGCCAAATGGGTTTGGTCATGGTGTTTCATTAGATCAGTAGTGGCCCTAACTAAGACATAGGTATACAAGGGCATGTAGGGTGAAGGGGCTTTAGTAAACAGATTTAGTAAATTTGGTTCTTATCAAGGTAGCCCATACATTTCATATAATTCTTCCTAGTTCACGGGCAACCTGTTCAGATGACCAAAAAAAAGTGAAAGACTCATTATTCACTTTATTTATGCTGATGTGTGTAGTAAATCTCTGCCTTTGATTAAACCAAGAATGTTCTAACAGGAATAGAGATCCTACAAAAGAAGTAAGTGTAGCACATCCTGCTTCTTTGGTGTTTGGTAACATTGACCATTCATTGCTAAGCAACTTGAAGACTAAATCAGGCAACTTCTAGTGTGATGCTTACAGTTTCTACCCTTCCCTGACATGTAGCAACAAAATTCACCTCCATTTGAGTTGGGGATGTTCCCAGGAAGGGATATGGTGCCTAGAGGCCCTTGGATGCCTTTCATCTCCTTGGCCAGTCTACTAGGAAGATACTTGATGGATCACCTTCAGTCTATGAATGTGCTGGACAGGATCAGCAAAGACAATTGTTCTTTGGCTGGGCCTGGACAACATGTCAATTAAGCCTATTAGCAAAGACAGAGAAACCTCACTGGTTGGAGAATGATTAGGTTAGCTCTGGGAAGTCAATGTTAATAAGATTATGCACCAGCACCAGAAATGAATGACTGCCTCTAAAGTGCTGGTCCCTTCTGGCCTTTGCTTTTAGTGAAGTGCCTGTCTTCATCCTGTCAGAGGTTTCCCTCCCACCTTGGCTCTGCCTTCAGGTCTCACCTGTAGCATTCCCAGCTGCAGTCTGTAGAGGAGGTTTCGAGCTGTGGGTGTAGACACAATGAGGAGTCGCCTTTTCTCATAAAACTGATCCAGAAGTGCAGCTGCTGTTCTGACACCAACATTGACATTCATCGCTGTAATCAGAAATGGCCACATGAGTTCCAAAGCTCTCTCTAAGTTCTGGCTTGATCTAGCCAGTCCCATATGAAACCAAGTTATACCCTTAGATGAGACTTCAAAGGTAAGTACTTGATTTGAAAAGTGAATTTGTGAAGCTGGTGCAAAGGATGGGCAAATGTTGGGCACTAGTTTTCTCTTTCTGCTTTAACAAATTGTATTAAAGTTAGTGGCTTAACCTAACATAAATTCATTGTTCTTTCAATATGGCCATGGAGAACATGGGTTAAGGTGTTTTTTTTTAAATTATAGTTCTGACATATAAACTTATGATAAGCTCTCGGCTCCTCCCTGTTCCAGAGACAGACGCATCTTTTTGTGCAGTGCCAGCATCGTCCTGTAGACAAAATGGTGAAGGTCGGTGTGAACTGATTTGGCCGTACTGGGTGCCTGGTTACCAGGGCTATCTTCTGCTCTACATCTGGCAAAGTGGAGATTGTTGCCATCAATGACCCCTTCATTGACCTCAACTACATGGTCTACATGCTCCAGTCTGACTCCACCCATGGCAAAATTCAACAGCACAGTCAAGGCTGAGAATGGGAAGCTTGTCATTAACAGGAAGACCATCACCATCTTCCAGGAGCAAGATCCTGCTAACATAAAATGGGGTGATGCTTGTGCTGGGTACGTTGTGGTGTCTACTGGCATCTTCACCACCATGGAGAAGGCTGGGCCAACTTGAAGGGTGGGGACAAAAGGGTCATCATCTCTGCCCCTTCTGCCGATGCCCACATGTTCATGGTGGGTGTGAACCACGAGAAATATGACAACTCACTCAAGATTGTCAGCAATGCATCCTGCACCACCAACTGCTTAGCTCCCCTGGCCAAGGTCATCCATGGCAACTTTGGTATTGTGGAAGGTCTCATGACCACTGTCCATGCCATCACTGCCACTTAGAAGACTGTGGATGGCTCCTCTGGGAAGCTGTGGCATGATGGCCATGGGGCTGCCCAGAATATCATCTCTGCATCCACTGGTGCTGCCAAGGCTGTGGGCAAGGTCATCCCAGAGCTGAACAGGAAGCTCATTGGCATGGCCTTCTGTGTTCCTACCCTCAATGTGGATCTGGAGAAACCTGCCAAGTATGATGACATACTTGGTGGCGAAGCAGGCATCTGAGGGCCCACTGAAGGGCATCCTGGGCTACACTGAGGACCAGGTTGTCTCCTGTGACTTCAACAGCAACTCCCACTCTTCCACCTTTGATGCTTGGGATGGCATTGCTCTCAATGACAACTTTGTAAAGCTCATTTCCTGGCATGACAATGAATATGGCTACAGCAACAGGGTGGTGGACCTCATGGCCTCCATGGCCTCCAAGGAGTCAGAAGCCCTGGCCCGCCCACCCCAGCAAGAGAGCAAGAGAGAGGCCCTCGATTCTGAGGAGTCCCTGTCCCAACTGCGGCAGAGATTTACTTAGCACCTTTGTTCACTTTATGTACTTTACAACATAGAGGATCTAAAGCTGCTTTTGACCTGCCCTGGAATCAGGGGGGTTCCAAGTCTGCTCCTATCTGGAGAAAGAACTGCACACATACCTGCACAGCTGGGCTCTGTGCCAGACCAAGCCAGATTGGATTGGCATACTCGGGCAGGACTACCCTGAAGCTCATAGCCGCCAATACAGGAGAACTCACAGGTGGCTCCATAATTGTCACCATCGCTGGAACACTTCATGTAACCATTCTCTGGGGCATTGAGCTTGCCACAGCGTCTGACTGTAGGAAACACAAATCCAAAGTAACCCTGAGCATGCTTCCATAAAGTAACCAGAGAAGGTGAGGTCTCAACTTTGTTATGAAGTTATACATTGTCTAGTGAAATGAGTTCCAGGCAGTGATGGCTATTCTCTAATGCCCCATAATGGTCACAACCCATACCAATGAGACCTTTGAGATAGTGGCATTAGCTCCCTCATGACATAGATGAGGAGACTGGGCTCTGACTAATAAATTATACTGACAAGCTGCCTAAACCATGAAAAATAAAATTTTTTAAAATATTTTTCTCAAAAGATCTTCACCAATCCTACATCAGATAGAGGGCTAATATCCAATATACATAAAGAACTCAAGAAATTAGACTCCAGAAAACCAAACAACCCTATTAAAATATGGGGTACAGAGTTAAACAAAGAATTCTCACCTGAAGAACTTCGGATGGCGGAGAAGCATCTTAAAAAATGCTCAACTTCATTAGTCATTAGGGAAATGCAAATCAAAACAACCCTGAGATTTCACCTTACACCAGTCAGAATGGGTAAGATTAAATATTCAGGAGACAGCAGGTGTTGGAGAGGGTGTGGAGAAAGAGGAACACTCCTCCACTGCTGGTGGGGTTGCAAATTGGTACAACCACTCTGGAAATCAGTCTGGCGGTTCCTCCGAAAACTGGGCACCTCACTTCCAGAAGATCCTGCTATACCACTCCTGGGCATATACCCAGAGGATTCCCCACCATGTAATAAGGATACATGCTCTACTATGTTCATAGCAGCCCTATTTATAATTGCCAGATGCTGGAAAGAACCCAGGTATCCCTCAACAGAAGAGTGGATGCAAAAAATGTGGTATATCTACACAATGGAGTACTATTCAGCCATTAGAAACAATGAATCCATGAAATTCTTAGGCAAATGGATGGAGCTAGAGAACATCATACTAAGTGAGGTAACCCAGACTGAAAAGGTGAATCATGGTATGCACTCACTAATAAGTGGATATTAACCTAGAAAACTGGAATACCCAAAACATAATTCACACATCAAATGAGGTACAAGAAGAAAAGGAGGAGTGGCCCCTGGTTCTGGAAAGACTCGGTGAAGCAGTATTCGACAAAACCAGAACGGGGAAGTGGGAAGGGGTGGGTGGGAGGACAGGGGAAGAGAAGGGGGCTTATGGGACTTTCAGGGAGTAGGGGGCTAGAAAAGGGGAAATCATTTGAAATGTAAATAAATTATATCGAATAAAAAAAATTAAAAAAAAAGAAAAAAATATTTTTCTCAGGTAGACCAAAGGTTTGAAAGACAAAAAGCATGACCTTTAAGTGGCCTAAAGGAAGGGACTTCATACTACTCTGGTCATTGCCAGCAATTGAGCTATTATCTCAGTGATGGAAAAATCATTTTTCTTGAATAGGTAGCTATGGGCCCCTGTCAAACTAGTCCTATTCCCGACATAACCTACTCACATTGAAATCCAGGCGTTTAGATGGTTCAGCTTCATGAAAACCTAATTCATAGCAGGCAGTAGTCCTACTACTGGGGCATTCAGAGTGATCTGGCTTGAGAATCTATCCCCTCTCTCTTTTTGACTTTCCAGTAACTCAACAAGCATCAGGAAGCAGCAGTCTCACCTCTTACTTTAACTCGAAACTTGCAAGTTCCCTTGTTCTCGGCTCTGTCATAGACTGTATACTCAATCTTGTGGTCTCCTTCTGGAAAATTCGAGCCTGGAGGAAGGCCTTTCAGAATAACACTTGAGGAAGAAAGCAGAAATATCCAGGATTACGCTTGTGTACCTAACAAGTAGGTATTGAGTTCTGAGTCTATACAAGACAGAGAGGAGAGTTCTGATAAAGGGCGGCTTCTGGGCCCTTTAGCCAGAACAGAGGTCCTGAGAGGAATGGGGTCCCCTGTATCATGAGAACAATTTGTGGTCAGAAAAATAGAAGTCTTCAGCTAAGGGGCGATTCAATTTGTTTGTTTGTTTGTTTTATTCGTTTGTTGCTATGTCACAGAACAGAGGCCAAGGGCCCTTATTTCAAGCTGAGCCTGTATATTTTACCTGTTGGGCAGATAACTCAATGCTTTGTGAGGAAAATTACTTTGGAGTACATTTTCATTGGCCATTTGGCAATTTTGGCCTGTAACAGGTACTAGAGTGTTCTTTGCTTTAGCTCATCAGCATCAGTGATGACATTTCTGAGCAAATGGTAAAAAAGTCTCTCGGAACCCTTGACTATCCGAATACTGTAATAGTAAGAGCAAAATCTGTTGTTTGCTTTATATAAATCTCACACATGTCAGGCATGATTTTATTATTTATTATTTAATTTAATCCTCATGGAACTCCCTTTAGGTAGAAAAAAAGCCTCTGTCTCACAAATAAGGAAACTAAGCCAACAGAAGGCTAAAGGACTTGGCCAAAATTGCATAACAAGGGGTGACTATGGCATCTATCCTAGCAATTTGACAACAATCCCAGCAGATATAACATAATCAATGACAGCTTTTGGCTAATTTTTAAGATATAAAAAACTCCCCTTCCCATTCCTGTTCCTAGGAATTATGATATTTGATAATAATGGGCATGCAGAAGTATCATTGTCACCATTAAGGAAAACTATTCACATAGGTGTGACATGATTACAAGGCTTATGAACTCAGAAGTCCCACACTTTTGACTTTAATGGCCTTAAGATCCTTAGAGAGCAAAGGTAATTCAGATAAACCCAAAAAGAGTAATCACTCAAATATGAGTGGCTGCTAATTTCTCTGAGACTCCATTTCATTATGAAAATAACAGGAGTCACTAAGGGGACTGAAAAAGAAGCATCCATGATAGAGCTTGCCAGTACATCCTTCCCTTTGGAAGCAGACTATAGAAAGATGCTGAGGAGGAGAGTCCCAGAACATGTCCAGGAAAGCAAGGAGCCCAAGAATGAGTTAAACATGGGACATGTCAGCTTTCCCTGAACACATGCTATCACAGACTACATCTAAGCTGCTAAACAGAGGGTCAGGGGCCACCATGGTACTTTTGTTAAATGTCATCATTTGAACCCTAATAACAGGTCCTCTCCAAAACGGCAAAGGTTTTAGGTAAATGAAGAGTCATATGGTAACCTGACATTTTAGATTTTGAATTTATTATATAAGACTGCAACTGTTGTAGAAATCTAAGAACTGGTTATATTCCAGGGGCTGAGTCAGGATGTGTACAAGACTGTCACAAGTTAAGGATAAACAGCGGCTAACCCCTCCTCCATTTTGCCAACTCTGACTTGATTTTCTACATTTTATGTGTATGTGTGTGTGTATGAGTGTGTGTATGAGTGTGTATTATATTGTATAGGAATGTTGATGTGTGTATAGTGAGTTGCTTTATTCCTATGACTTATCTTTTAAACTCAATTCTATAAAGTTTCTCCTAGAGGTTTTATGATCTGTATATGTAGGAAGAGTAAATATTTTTAATGATTGAACTCTATCTCTGAGAAACTACAGTTGAAAAATATCCTAATCCTGTTATTTTAAGTAGATGACATGCTGGGGGGGGGATTGCTAGAGTGTGGGAATAAAATGTGAATAAGAGACTTAACTTCTCTACTAGTAAATGATATGCAATTGCTAATAATTGTGAACAAAACTCTTTTGTCTTGAGCCTCTCAAGGTTGACAAGATTCTAGAAACTGTCCCTGCCTCATGGCCCAAAATGATATAAGTCAGAAGCTTATTGTCTAGGTATGTGACCTGTGTCAGAAGATCTAAGCGAGCCGTGAACTTCAATTGATACATCGGCATGCTGACATGAAGTCGAGGTCTCCGGGGAAATAGTTAGGGTACAGGTCCAAATGGTATGTTAGAACAATGTGTGGGTAACTCACTAACTGTGACTACCCAGTTACTCAGCTGGACACTAAACTCTGAATGCAGTGGGACTGGAAAACAGACTTGGGGCAGGGAAGAAACCAAAGGACATCTTCACTTGGATAACAAGCATTTGATGTGCTCAAAAGGTTAAAAACAAAAGTGAAAAGTTTCGAAGCAGGAATAGACAATAGACACAGAACGGAAAAGTACTGCATCAAAGTCCAGCACTTGGCTTAGCATGGGATACACAGAAGCCTCACCAATATGTCTGAGGGCTTAGGAAGGCCTTGGGACATGAGAAGGAGCCCTTTTTATAAACAGCAGGAGAAAGTAGATCCTGGAATTAACCAGTTACCTTCTTTCTCATTTGCTTCCTTTCTTTCTTCCTTCCCTCTACCCCTTCTTACTTGTCTCCCTGTCTTCTATCAATAAATATTAGCTGAGTGCTATGTGCCAAGTCCAGTTCTTGCCTTTAGGAATGATACTGAAGACAGATAATAAAAATCATAGCAACAAACTTCATAGTACATTAGATGGTGACCAGAGGGTACTCTGTCTGAAACATAGATTGGCATAGATACATCCCGCTCTTGGTAGTAAGCATTTCATATTCAGGAAATGTTCTGACTTTCCTAAAAGACAACATAGGTTGGTGATGTAGCTCAGCACCAGTGCTTATCTAAAATGTATAAGGCTTCAAGGAGGGAGAGGGAGAAAGGGAGGGGGATACAGAGAGGGAAGGGAGGATGGAAAGGGAGAGGGAGAGGGAGAGGGAGGGAGAGAGGGAGAGAGAGAAAGGGAGAGGGAACATTCCAGATGCCAAGTTTCATGTTTAACTTACTCAGTAAGAATCCCATCTGCTGTATCTCTTCCCTCCGGGGTGTCCCAGGTCACCCGGACTGTCAGCTTATTGGGCTCAGCTATACGCTCTTTCACACTTGGGCACTTGATTCTAGGAGGTTCCATATCTTGAAAACATAACCCAATCAAGAAATATATTAAACTGGTGGCCTACACTCCCAGTCTAAAAAGCCGAGACCTCTAGATACTTGCCCTTTCTGAAGAGACAGTTCACTCTGGATTTCTCTTCTATCCTTTCATCCTGCCCTTTCTAGACTGCTGGGTTTTAAAGAACATTTAGGACTTACCTGCACAAACAGGCCTGCCATCCTATGCCCTTGCAACATGTACTGTGTGTACACTTCCTAACTCTGCACACTGAATTGGCAACAGCACAATTACTTAGCTAAAGCCAGAAGCCATTTAGCTTTAGGGACTGATTTAAAGATACTGTTGTAGAATAGCAGGCAAAGGCATTATCACCTGCTTAGATTCAATTGAGTGCAACAAATCTTTCATGAATGCCAACTTTATCCAAGTGTGTCATTCCAAATGCTGGCATTGGAGGTGGAAATGTATCTGATGCTAAAAACTTATCTGAGTTTATAGCGTATTTCATCATAAATCACATATAGCAGGAGACAGAACAGCACTGTTCTGGATGAGGCAAACTTGAATGGCATGAATTTTGTAATGGAGATCACCTCTCTCAGCTTATATATGTTCACACTGAGGCTCACCAGGGTTTAGGTGCTGTATTTGAGTTACTCCACCCCCTCCATAACAAGATGGGTTGATAATGAGGGCTGGGAATGACTGAGATGTTAATTATACATTGGGTTGTTGCCTGTAATCAAAGCTGAAGTGAAATCACAGGAGGAAATTATAAAGTTTGCCGCTCGGTCCTTGATGCCAAGAAGACAGGAATATATTTAAAGACAGTGAGCAGCAGTCAGTTTTGCATTGCCTCCAGATCACCCAATAATTATCTAAATGCTATTACAACCTGGGTGAAAGTTAAACGTCCCTTCTGATACGGAATCACTCGTCCCAGAGACTAAAGGCGTCGAGTAAATGTCTCCATATGCCTTCCTCGGTATCTTATCTACGGATTTCTCATTTTATGTAGTGTAAAAACACACTTATGAATATTGAATATTTTCTCAAACAGTTTTACCTTTACTTATTTCAGTTTGCTTTCACCCAATGTCATGCTTCAATGGACTATGAATTTTCAGCCTTATTACACTGATCTGAAACTAAGTAACTATCATATTTCATTGAATTTAAGTCATGATCAAGTATAAGAAGCATCCCAACACTAATGACATTAAAATGTGAAAGTTATAACTTACAAATTAATAAAATAATTATGTATGTGCTGAAATATATCTGAAGTATACATTTGCAGTTACTAGGTTCTTTATAATAATCCCTTTGGTTTTTTTTTTTTTTTACTATGCTAGGTAATACAAGGCATGCTTTCATAATTCAGGTGAGTGTTCCAAAGTCTTGGGTGAACCAGAAAAATAAGTGTTGAATGTCTGCTTCCCATTGGTCAGAGATAGCTGACAACTGCTTTCTAGAAAATATGTTTACGTAAAAGGTAAAATAGAGACAGGGAGGCTGAGGACAGGTTATTGATTTCCATGTGTAATTACATTGTGTTAGCATGTATGAGAGTGAAGAAAGCGTCTTGCTCTCTGCAGCAGGTAAAATAAATGTGACTGATACACTGTCTGTTTTCCCTGTGTCAACTAGGTGAAATGACAGTGCAAACAAATACACTCCAAAGTAGGTTATCTGGGGGAAGAATCTCAGAGGTTCCCAAAGACGGCTTGTGTCTGTTTAACAATGAACAGTCAAAAGGGACCTAGTTGTTTAGAAAGAGAGCTTCTCCAAACACAAAATAAATAAAAGCCACACCAGAGAGGAAGTAATTTTTTCTGAACCCTATGTGCCCAATCCATGCATCCAAAGTGCTCCTTTTACATCTGCTCATTGAATTTTCACACCTAATGTTAAGTCCAAGTAAACTACTAAAAACTATTATTAACATTCATATTTATACACTGGAAAGCATGTCTTCTCTTTTGGAATTTCCTTGGTCTGGCATTTAAATACACTATTCTACGTCTCAAAAGAAATTTAAGAACTCAAGTGCTCCTTCGTGTGTGTGTGTGTGTGTGTGTGTGTGTGTGTGTGTGTGTGTGTGTTGTGTGTGTGTGTTGTTGTTGTTGTTGTTGATGATGATGATGATGATGACTTGGTATTTGCATCCAACCTTTATGTGCATATACTTTTGAAATTACTTACCACAGCTTTCCTATAAGCCCTTAGAGAAATCAGAAAGGCTGGATTCTAAAGCCTCCTAAAACAACTGCCTTCTTTCTCAATTGATAGGACCAGCCCATGAAACAGTTGATGCTCCAGAGAGCTAAGGTTTTTATTCCCCAGTTACCCGTGGCCACCATAGCTTTTTTTAAGTTAGGATAGATTTCCATGCATGAAATAGAGAAAGTTACTATAGAAACATAATTACTATTCCCTTTGAAGTCCAGATGCGTGCAAAGACAGTTATTGTGTGGAAATCCTGAAGTCCCCGTGAAACTCATTCTCTGTTCTATGTCCCATTCATTGGAGATTTTTTGACAAATGATGTCCTGTCTCTGTAGTCCCCTTTCCTTTCTGAGTTAGAAAGTACAATAATCAAATACATTGTAGTGTATCAAACTTGGCAGCAGAACTATTTACCCAGGAATCTTTAACATGTTTAACCAGACAGGCACTTGCAATAGGGAAGAGCTTCTAGGGAATGTCTTGGTCAACAACTAACAATAAACTCAAAGATCCTCAGTCAGCCTCAGACCTAGGTTATTGTTACAGAATCTGGCAACTTTAGATTTCACAGGTTTAGAGGCAGTTGCTATGAAAAGCAATTCAAATGGTGTTAGTTCATGGAGGGAGGCAAGAAAACAGAGGGTTGTTGGGAGAGAAGAGGGAAAGATTGAAATTTAGTCAGACTCTAGTCAACTTTGCTTTCCTGAGTCAAAGTGCTTTATATGTTCAGGAAGGCTATCCTGCATCCCTTAGTCCCGTAATCATTATCACCTGAGCTATTATTATGACTAGCAGCGGGCAGCTGACCCCACAGAATGCTACCTAAATTTCTACCTCACAGTGTTTCTTTAATCAGTAAGTTAGCTGTATGAAATCACTAAGTTCTGGTCTGTTGCAAGGCAACAAACGAAGGAAACAAACATATGAGTTTGAGGGTGGGAGGGAAGAAAAGGAGAGGAAAATAATACAATTGCATTTTAATTAGAAGTATAGTTTTTTTTAAAAAAGAACTTGAGAGTGATGATGGGGGTCAGAGTCATCGATCTCCTGGGGCCACAAGGAGTGCCTGGCTGCCATAGACAAAACAAAACTTCTCTTTGAAAACTTGCCTAATTGTTTCCTTGCTCCAGCCAGAGGATAGTCCCTGCAGATGGCTCTGGGAAATGGCTCCGTTTCTTTGGCACTAAACGACCTCAAGGAACTTTCCAGAAACAACAAAAGAAACAAGAAGGGAAAGCAATGAGCAAGCACCACAATTAATGATGCCCAACCACAGAGTCATTAATATTAGAGTCAGCCACTCCAAGTTTGACTGTTCAGTTATAGTGGTAAGTCATGAGAAGCAGAAATGTGACCAGGATTTCCATCAATCAAATGGTTTTAAGCCTGAAATTAGATTCCTGATGGAATGTGTATTTGCAAGCCTGGAGAAAATTTATATAAGATCATCTGTAACAATGCACTTGTGCATTTATTCTTAGCTCTGCTAGTATTTGTAGCAATGAAAAATGAATCGTAGCCCAACAAAAATCCCCGTGGGGCACTGGTTAAACTGAGACATTAGACAGCCAAATGTCTGCCATAAATTTCAGTATCTTCTCTTTCAAAGATTTTTTTTTTTATTCCAGGATTTAACTTGCGATGCTGAATCCCTGACTACTTTACTCTGTAGGAAATAGTTTTTAAAAAGAGAGGAATTTCAACAACCAAATTGGTTTGTACATTGTCCTTTGTTAAAGAAAATAGGTACTCTCTTCACGCCAAAAGGCATTTGCTAATTTTTCTTTATCCACGTTTTTAAAACTGTCTTTAATTTTTTCTTCCTGTTTTGGAGTAGGAAAATGTTCCAGTTCACAGTAGAAAGGTGTGTCTACTTAAAATGTGGTCTTTAAATTAAGATTTGTGTTCATTCTTGCTGCCCATTGTTCTGTAGAACCAAATTAATGAAATTTGACAGAAATTAAAATGCCTTAAACAATGCTAGCTCCAGTCAGTGTGGGGAAGGTCTTCTCAACTTCTTCACCCCATTGTAGCTTACACTATGCCTTTCTTCCACCCACATGATCCTACTCACTTCTTATATGGCTGAATTTGACTTTAGTCTGAGTGAGAGAATTAATTTGACTTGTGGCACTTACAAATTAGCCAGACCTCAGAACTGAACATCTTGGAGTCAAAGTAAGCCCAGTGTCCTTATTCCTTCCCAGTTTGGAAGAGAACTGGGTTAACTTTCTCAGGACTCAGCACAGTTCTGGCCAAAATGTGCTGTTTAAGGTTGTGTGGAAACCTGGGAACAACTCAAGCACCATGTGTCAGCTCCTAAAATAGGCAAGCCTCTAAGTTATGCTCAAGGAAGCCTTGTTCCTGCCAGCACACAAGCAAACTTATTAATAAAGCCAAAGGAGTAAATGATAGCTTTGGAGTACAACTCTTTGGTGACAAACTCCAGCTTGTCTGTCACCAAAATCACATTGCCAGCATACGTCTTCTGTTTTTGTCATTTAGTGCAAAGCTCTTGGGTACCCGCACCCCCTTTCCATTTCCACCTTGTTGTTTACCCAATTTCCATTTCTGCCATATACTTGAACCTTGTCTCAGTAAATGGAAAGATAAATTGCCTGAAATTGGGGTTCATTTCTTCCTTTCTTCCCTCTCCCTCTGGGCAAGTTCCAGGGCCATCTGGTCTGGCTTTAGACATGCTTGCTGCTTTTTGAGAACAATCAGCATTTTCTTTCCATTGTTGTGCACAATCTGGAAATCTGAACAGTATGTCCCTGGAGTACCCTGCCAAAGCTTACTTAGCAGAAAGAGTTTGGGGCTTCTCCTCTCCAGCACCATAATCTCTGCTCCTTTCCTCCCAATATGAGGGAACCAAGATATGATTGGCTTCTTTTGGTTTGTTTTCAAGAGCTAGTTTGCACACAGGGAGCAAAGCACTGGGAGATACCAGAGGCAGCATCTGTGAAGTGCCCTTCTCCGCTGAACACATGGACTTAGTGGTGGGCATGTCTAGATCTCACCCCTCAGCATACTCTATCTATCCTCACTGAGCAGGGGTTCACAGGAAAGGTACACTAGGATTCAGGAGACACTGCCTAACCAGAGAAAGGTGATTCTGCCATTGTGTTGGCACTTAGCTTTGTCATATCATCCCCTTTAGGGTCAGGACTATATCTGAACACAATACTGTGTATATTCCTTTGCCAACTGGGTACCACATTGGTCTCACTGACATGAGAAAGAGAGCAGAAAGGCAGTAGAAGATATTGTATTTCTATAATGACCATAAATGAATATTTCCTGAGCTCTTCCTTCTCATCCATCGTGATGTTAAATCACTGGGGCATGAAGAGCTGTGGCCGACTCAACCATTTTACTATTACTCTTCTAGCCTGTACTAAATAGTGGATTCTGCCTGTAAAGAGCTGTCAATAATAACATTGCAATGGTCAATCTTGGCTGCCAAATCCAATAATTTGATAATTGACTAGGGAGTTGATGGGACACCCCACTGCTTATGCCTATGTGGGTATTTCCAATGGTGATTAACTATGGGAAAGAGACATCCTAAATATAGGTGGCCCCATCCCATACTCTGGAGCCTAGATGAAATAAAATGTGGAAAAGGAGAAATCTAACAAATGTACTAAGCCTTTCATTTTCCTCTTTCTCTCCCACACTCCCCTGTCTATGAGACTCTCTCCTAGATGCCCCCTCTCCTAGACACCATGAGGTGATCTCTGCCCTTCCCAGCATGATGAACTGAAGGTAGCCATGAGCCAAAATAGATCTTCCTGGGAGTTATCAAAGTCAAGTATTTTATCATAGTAATGAAAAACTGATACAGAATACAGTTGTGGCTTTACTCTTTCATTTTCATTAATGTACTTTTACTTTGAGTTTTTAAATTATTTTTTATAATTTTTATTATGTGTGTGTGTGTGTGTGTATTAAGTATGTATATGCCATGTGTATGTGGTTGCCATCAGAGGACAGAAAAGGACACCAGATCACCCTGGAGCAGAGTTGCAGGCAGATAAGCCTACCAACTTGGGTGCTGGGAACTAAATTCAAGTCTACTGTAAGAACAGTGTATGTACATATATTCTCAATCACTGAAGCATATCTCTTGCTTTTCTTATGCTTTTGTAACCAGGTCCCTCTGATATATTTCCTTGTGTTTGAAAAACTTAAAATGACTTTTGTCCTGACCATTGCCCAATAAAAAAAGTAAAAAATAATTTGGGTTTATTGTTTTCAAGTGGATTAAACTATGGTATAGGCTATAACAGTTAAAGCAGGGTATGGATTACATCTTCAACTGATTTCTTGTTATAACATCAGAGTAATAACAACATGTTACTAATAATGACAATGGACAGTGATAACATCATGGAAAACCTCCCAAGCTCCAGCCAGAGATGCTGTCTCATATTGGTTCCCAGAGGACATCATCAGATTCAAATCTTGATCTTGAAGTAACTACCCCTGCCTCCTAGAACATTGAGCAATCAAGGAATTGCTGTGTTAAAATATATTAGGAGACTGAACTAGTCCGTTTCCTGCAGAATGGGCAGACACAGGCAGGACAGGATGAAGGTTCCTATAGGCAGGACAGGATGCAGGTTCCTATAACCAGCTGCTTTTGGCATCCTAGGACCAAATCAATCCCTTGATTTAGCAACTTCAGCACAGAGAATTTGGGGACATAATCTCAGGCATGGCTCTGTGCAACCTCAAGCAAGTCAAGTGAGGTCTCAGCTTTCCTTCACAGAAAAGATGGGTGGGGAGGAGTTAGGGATGAATATGTTGAAAGTACATTGTATGAAAATTTCAAAGAATAGATAAAATTCTATTTTGAAACAATGTGAAGTTGGGTGTTAATGTTCCTTAAGAGCAGGGCCTGACATCTCTCACAGTGTAAGAGTAAATGACCCTCTGCAACAGTGGTGCCCAAGCACTTGCACAGGAACTTGAGAACAATATCAGTACTTCAGAGATTCAGGCTCTAGCATCTGTCAGTGCAGAATACACTGCCCTAGGTATGCTAGGTACCCCAATGTCTAAAGAGAGAGCAGAATTCAAAGGTACGATTTGGCTTTAGGTCTGCTGGATCTCATGGTTCTACCATCTAAGTATTTTCCTCCTAGTGCTGATGCTTCTGCTCTGAGAACAGTGGCTTTGAGTAAAAAGATACTACACTCCTTCCTATTTTAATTCCTGAATCCAGCTTTCCATCTTCAGCTCACTCCAGAATTACATCCCCTGTTTTTTATAGAAGTAGATTGTTGGGCTCAACTCTGGTGTTTCTAAGCTTGCCAGTCTCAGATCAGGCAGGAAATTTGTAATTTTGCTAATGCTGCTTCCAGACAGTGATCCTGGATCTCCAGCAGGAAAATCATCTGAGATGCTTTTAGAATTCTGTTGGCCTCCTCTAGATGCTTCTTTTTCCGGCTAGTTGAATCAGAATCTCTAAGGTAAGCTACTGAAAGGTATCCAGGTGGCAATTACACGTAGCTATGGTGAAGATGTACTGTCCCTAGGCAAGTGGTCATCAACAGAGGGGCTAATTTTCTTCCTCAGGGCCACTGAAAAATGCCTAAAGATATTTCTGATAGCTACAACTAGACTGGGGCCAGGGTGAGAAGATATTGTCGCTAAACACTCAGTGGGTAAAATCCAAGAACACTGTTAAAAATTGCAAAGGGTATAGGATCACAACAAAAATTATCTGGCCGCAAACATCTGTTGTGTCAATGTTCAGAAACCTTCTCTTATAGGATAAATACCCAGCCTCAATCCCAAAACCTGCTGAGTTCAAGTCTGTATTTTTCTCAAGGTCCCAGAGAAACTGAGAAAATTTGAAAGGCAGTACCTGAGGTTGGTGGCCTTGTATTTGAAGACTTTAAAATTCCCAGGGGGCCTATGGAGATGCAAAGTGCTAGGCTCCACTTCCAGGATTTTAAATTCAGGAAGCAGAGGGGATATGAGAATTCACAGTTCTAGTAAGGTCCCAAGAGAGGCAGAAGTGGGTCAAGAAACTGACAACAGTCAGCTGGAAGCTGGTTGCATTGAAGTCAGCTAAGATAGAGACTGAGGTCTAGGGCTATTGGATTTAGAACCTGAGGAGCTACTGAATGCAATGCTGTCTATTTAGGTTGTGAACGTAGGACAGTGTTGTTTCCTTTAATGTGTGTTATACTGACAAAGACCCATTGTTTCTCTCCAAAAATGGGGCCCCAGAAGACTGTGATATTTTCTTACCTACACAGGAGGCTGGACGGCCACTCCAGGCCTTGTTGTCCATACATGTGACTGTCCGTTCCCCTTTCAGTGTATATCCTGGTGAGCAATAGTACTCACATCGAGAGTTAAAGTAGGCACCATCGACACACTTAAACCCTCCATTTGCCGGCATGGTAAGTGTAGGACATCTCTTTTCTGTAAAGGATAGAATCAGACATCCAGTAATTCTTAATTTTTTTTGTCCAACAGTTCAAAAGCCAGATACTTGGAAGATATACAGTGAACAGTATGCTTCAATAAAATATGTGGCAATAAAAATATAGCATGTAGCATTACAGTATAACATGTGGCATCTGCCTATGTGCCACAAAGGAGACATGATGTTTCATATCACAATAGGTTACTTTGGCATTCCAGCCACAACAGTGTCCTAGACTGAATTGCCTGGAAGCAAACCGTGAGAGAAGGAAGAAAGGGTTGTCAGGGGGAGACCAGTAAAAAAAAGAGACAAAGAGGACAATGTTGATTAGAGCACCACCAAGGGGTGATGGAGAGCAGAGTCAGTTTCTGCTTGCTCCATCAAGAACACCCTGGAGGAAAGGTGACAATTCCGGTTCAAACTCCACACCCGGGTCCACCCTTTACCAAACTCATTGGACAGAACTGCCTATGGAAGAGCTTTTATATGGGGGGGGGGGGAAAGTTGGGCGAATGGTTCACATTTGTAATTCTAAGGTGCAGGAGACTGAGATAGGATTTCTTAGACTACAATAAACAAACGAAATAAAGAAGAAGTAGGTAGGGAAGCAGCAACAGGAAAGTTTTCTGAAAGAGGTTTTCTCCTTTCTCTGAAGAAAGCTGATGAGGGCAAGTGCGACCATATCTGGTGACACCAGCCTGCAATCCCAGCTACTTAGGAGACTGAGGCAGGAAGAAGGCAAGTTAAGAATCAGCATGGGCTACGAACTTAGTTTCCATGAGCCTTTTGACTTAGTGAGACCCTGCCTTAACATAAAGCTTTTGTTTTGTTTTTGTTCTTAAAGCTAGGAATACAAAAGATTTTCTCAGCATTTGCTGGGCCCTGGGCTCACATCCCAGTTCTATGGGAAAATGAAAACAAGAAATCCAACAACAAGGCCCTCAGACGATACCAGGAACTAGGAACAGGTCACAGGGAAATGTGACAAAACATTGCTAAGTGTGTACTACATAGATTCAGTTATATCATCTACATATTCTGGACCACATGCCTATAGTCCCGAGCAGCAGTTTGCCCAATCCTATCGATCATGTACTATGCAAAACTTGAATGTATGTTGAAGACTTAGAAAACATTGGGTGATCAATAAGGCGTGGCAACTTTGGATAATAAAGGTATGCAAAATAGGCTTCACCAATGCTATACCATCTACAGTCTTAATACAGGAGAACTTGCCATGAAGGAGAACATGTCATTAGTCTACCTGCTTCTGGAGTTAGCCAGCAAGCATGGAATTACACAGAGAAGCTTTGAGACATTGCCCCTGAAATGCACCATCAACTTCTTCCCAGGCCCACTCCATTACACAGACTTAGAATCACTTCTTCAGTGACTTCCCCTTGTATCCCTAAATCCTGCTCTTCAGGAGATCTATTTTTCGTGATTTTCTTTTTCTTTAGTCTCCTATCCAGGAGCCCCTAGTTTAGAGCCCTTCCTGTACTCATATCATATCTTTCACCTCTACCTACTTACCTGTACAAGCTCTGGAAGTTTATTTGCTACTAAATCACCAGCAACTCTTTGGAACCTTGTATTTACTGAACAAATATCACTGGTGTGCTGGAAAAACTATCTACTCTTTCCCCCAAACAGTATAGCATGCCCTTCTTTGGAAAAGGAACACACACCCACTCTCTTATATGATAGAAATTGACTGGCTTTAAATTACCGCTTGGTGAAAAGCTTCATCTCAAAGCAAGACAGTTTTGTCGTGAAGACTCAGCACAAGTCTAGTCTACTCACGTTTGCAGATGACCTTATCCGACCAGCGCTTGTTTGACTGGCAGATGAGTTGGGAAGAGCCATGAAGCTCATAGCCCTTCCTGCAGCGAATGTCACATCTGGTCCCCAAGGCTGTTTTGTAGTATCCCCCAGGAGGTGCCCTGCAGTACACATCCCCATACTTCACCTTGATAGGAGAGCACCATGGAGTGTCTACAGGCAGAAACAAAGGGAAAAATAAGAAGTGCAGGTTTAGATAATGCAGTCCTTCACGCTGCGCTCCCAGATTGGTTACATTCCAGATTCTGAACCTCCAATGCTGTCCTGTGTTTTAGGTACCTCTAGATAAGAAAGTTATGGCTATGAGACTGAGTACCAGACATAATTAAGTATGAATCCAAATTCCTTTAAATAGTTGTTTGATGTGGGCAAGCTACCTCAACTCTCTGAGTCAATACAGGCAAATGTTATAAGGGATAAAGACTGTATATCTGTCACCTAGCACAATGCAGAGGACAAAGTAAATATTCAATAAGCTTCTGTTCTTTCTAGTATTTCCCTTAATATGATATCCTGATCTATTGAGACTAATTGATGCCACAGTGAATTTTCACCCTAGCTGTCTATATATAACAGAGCCAATTAACTGTGTTTTCCTCCCAGCTACATGCATATTTCTCTCTAAAGAAAATCACAGTACTCTTGTTTACTAATTTCAACTAAGCTATACCAGTGTTCATGATAGAGTGTCATTTTGGCTTACACTCATGGAACAACTGCCCCAAGTAAGAAAACCATCCCCCTTTTCAGATGTCTGCAGTTATACCCCCATTTAGGTAAGAGTGATATGCCCTCAGATGGAAAACTTGATTTTGGTGTTATAGTTGCTATGTTGTCTAGTTTTTGTGACCTTGACACAAACTGGAGTCACCCAGAAAGATGAAACTTTAATTGAGGAATTGTCTCCATCAGATTGGCCTATGCGCACGTCTATAGGGTATTTTCTTGAATAATTATTGATGGCCCAAATAATGGATGCAGGTGGTGCCAACTCTGAGCAGGTGATCCTGGATGTTATGCTGGGCTTGCTGGGAGAACAAGCCAGTTAGCAGCATTCCCTGCAGCATCTCTGCTTGAGATCCTGCTTTGGCTTCCCCTCTTGGTGGACTATAATCTGGAAGCTCTCAAAAAGAGCCTTGTCCTCCCCTAGTTGTTTTGGTCAGTGCTTTATCATGGTGACAGAGAAGCCAACTAGGACAACTACCTAAAGCATACCTAGGATGTCACTAATAAAGCTGAACTTCTGCCCTAGCTTTGGAATACACCATGTAAAGGAACCTACCATGCAAAGGAAGGGCAAGACTACCTTCTTAGTGGAGGAGTTCCTGAAGCGGCCAGTCCATGCATCACTATGCTATCTAGGGGTAGGGACAAGTCCCCTGAAGTCGGGGCCGGGTGGGGGGTGAGTGTAGAGTTAATACATTGAACCAGAGCTATGGTCCTTCAGCTGCCCAGCAATTCCTTCCCCACCAGCACCTGTGCTACCAGTATATGGAGTAAGTTCGCCATCGTGTGGTCACAATGGAACACAGGCCTCCTTTCAAATCTCCCAGGAATGCTCTCCTAAGGATGTGCTCCCTTATCAGCCCTGCTGATAAGCAAAACCTGGTCATGTCCAGGTTTTGGCATTAGAACACTTTTTTACTCTGATGCTTCCAGGTTCCCTTTGGCTAGTACTTATATTATATAATGGCTTTCCGAAAGTTGTGAGTGGATTGGAAATTTATGACTCAAGTAACATGCCCTAGATGTCCTGGGTAGAGATGATAAGGATTCACCCTAGAGTTTATTTATTCACAGCCACCACGTGGATTCAGATGTGCAGAGCATACATCAGGCCTACAAGCCTTCCTGGAACACTTCCTTTCTGGAAGATTTTATACATGCAGTCTACACGTGCTATGTATATTTATGGTCGATGTGAATAATATTCGTGTGTGTTTTCATATATAACAAATTCACATATTTGAATGCAGCATGCAATTAGCAGATTTTATCCTTTATTTGGACTCTTCAAATTCTTCTGTCAGTGGTGACTACATATCCAAAAGCTGTGCTGTTGCCACCATGGGGAGGGAAAATCCTTATTTATTTGCAAAAGGCATTTCATTTATTTATTATCTTCCAAAACAACACTTTGGATGGTATTTGAACAGTTTATCAGTTCTTTAGTAAAGACGGTGGGAGTGGGAATGATTTGAATTTAAAGTGCAAAGGAGAAGCATGGGTGAGTCAAAGTGAATTAACAAAATGTTTAACATAGAGGCTTGCAGGAAGGAAGCTCTTGTACTGTTAAGACAAGGCTTGTCAAGTAGACATCCAAACTGATTAATCAGGAAAGCCTTTGCATCCCCCAGGGCCAATATGATAAGCACTCTAATTAAAGGGAGCCTGTGGAGCTGGCAGCATGGTGCAGCAGGCTAATGAGGAACTACTAGTGCATCATGGATGTGAGGCAACACCTGTTCAGACTCAAGTGCAGCCTGAGGGAGGACAAGGACGGGACTCACTCCCTACTCTCTCTAACTCTTGCTGTCTTCTTCTATAAACACAGGGTAATTCTGACACATCTCTATGTGCCCTCCCCTTCCCTCAAGTAGTGTGAATATACTATGGTATCCCAAGTAAAACCATCAACCTTTATTCTGTCGCAAGCCCTCAATAAGTAAACAAATACAATCAAATAAGTAAATAAGATGTCACATACTGGGAACTTAATGTATGTTATTTAATCTATCTTTCTCCTTTTAAATTTGACTCAGTTCAACTCAGTTATTGATAATATACAATATGCCAGATCCTTGGAGGTGCTTAATATTCCATAGCTAAAGTTGCAGTTAATCATGGTTGACCTCTAAATTTTAAAATGAATGACTCTTAAAAACTGAGGTGTAGCTCTTGAATAGAGCACTTGTCTTGCATGAATACGGCCCCAGGTTCAATCTTATCATAACAGCAATAACAAGAAGAAAAAGAAAGCCTTAACTCTCTATTGTAAACTTTTAAGGTATATAACATGTTTTGATATGTGTGTATGTACATATAAAATGTACAGTGTGGTGATTCCTTCAGGCAAGCCATCTATTTGACAAGAGAAATAATTTATCATGAAAAAAAGTATTCTTAGACATTCAGGTCAGGTTCTGGGATAGGCATACTTTTAGATATATTATTAACTTTCTAGCTTGTAAGGCTATGAGGTGAGGAGAGGACACCAAGCACTGTGAATTAAGGACACATGAGGTGACCACTACTGTATAGGAGTCTCTTTACACTGAATGTGTGTTAGGACTCCTTTTAAACTAGGGACTCACAAAGGGTTTTAAAAGATCTTCCAGGAGGTCTTATGAATCAGAGCATCTCCTTACCTCAAACATCTGAGTAGAAATTTGTGATTGGATTGCTTAATACCCATGACAATGAAGTAATGCCCACTACTGCATTCAGAAATCAAAGCAAATATGGGAACACACCTAGGCACAGGCACCAGTCATTGTTTAGAAAGACTCCCCGCCCCCCTTTCTTGGGAAAACAACTGAAGGACAGTCTTTAGGCAAAGGCTGACCAGAACTTTTCCAATTCTCTGATAGCTCAGAAACGTCACAACAGTCTGGGGTAGCATTTTCCTGCCAGAGTATGAATGCATTTCTTGGGCCAAATATCAAAATGAGATTTTACCAGACTGTTTTCCTTGAGTGTTTTCCTCTGCAGTGGGAGGAAGCTGTTCCAGACAAAACGCATTTAAATTTTCCTTCGTTTCTGTGCTGAGCTACCTGGCTCCCAGGGAAGCAGTCACAGGTGCAGTTGCCTTAGTAGACTTACCTGAGCCAGTATGGAAGCTTGTTCCTTAGGCTTTAGATACCTGCTGGGAGTGGATACTAGGGGAACTGTGGAGAGTTGGATTTTTGTTAAGTTAAAATTCATCTTAGCAACAGCACATTTTACTTATCATCTCAGGAGCCAGGCCAGGCTCAGAGAGAACATGGGCTAAGCGCATGAAAATCAAGGTTTCCCCTTCTCTGTGCAGTCAGTACATTAGCAGCACAGGGCGCAGCACCCACCTTGGACGGTTTGCTCTGCACACTTCTGGCTGTAATGTATGAATCAGGCTTGATTTTCACTATCATCAGCTACAGCTTGCCTTGGCAGAAGTGAGGACAGTAAAGAAATTTAGGAGAATAAAATGACCATGGGGTGCTGAAAGGCAGCACTCCTGACATTTCTTTTTTTCCTTCCCTTTGTTTTCCTATTGGAAGGATGAGTGACTATGCACATTTATTTTTAAATATTTATTTTCCTGGACAGGCAATTAGAATGCCAATGTGTTGTCTGGTCACTTTATTACAGTCTGCACTGCGAAGCTTTAAAGAACTATCTCCTGGCATCAGCAGGTCCTTGTCGGCACACAAGCAAAGCATTCACCTTTATAGAGAGAGTGTGAATACCAGACTCCATCGTCTTCTAGTGGTGAGTCTCCAGATCCTACAATAAAAAAAAAGAACAGAAACTGCAGCAAGAAAAGCCACACAGAATGGGCGCATATTTCAAAGCGTTGCTTTGGCATCATCCATGCAAGGGGTGCTATTAGATTGCAGAGCCAAGAGCAAAAGCTTCTGTGGCCATTCATGGAGGGACAGGGACCTCTCAGAGTGAACCTGGCTTGGCTGTAGTGTCTAGAGCCAATCAAAATGAGCCTCAGACTGTTTTTGGAATCATCACAGGGCCATATGAAATTCTGGAGTCGGGAAAGAGAACGAAAGTCAACTTCACTCTGAGACGATGCCAATGAATATGAAGCTCATGCCAGAGCAGACACCATAAAATGTGTGTGACTCAGACCCAACCCACAGTTCCTCCAGTAGACAAGGATAACCCAGTAGAACCAGTGTTTGTAATACCTAAAATAAGTCCATCTACTGAAATGAATTTGGATGGGAACCAAGAAGGGAAATCAAATGTCTTATCATAATGACAAAAGAAATATACAGCTGCCCTGGGAAATCTGTATTGAAATTGAGGACTTGGTGTTTATGCAGAGATCCTCACCTAGCTGAGGCCAAAGTGAAATTTCTCAAGCAGTCTTATTACCCTCAAATCCCATAGGCTGGGGGTAGGGAGAGACAGGATGATTTGAAATGAACTCATTCGGAAGTTAAAGTCATTTTGAGGATCTTAGATATGAATTCCCATGGGGGTGGTGGTGGACCTTTAACCCTTGAGGCAGTCAGCAAGTCTCAAGCTTCAACATAGCAATCCTAAATGCAGATATTTCATTCTGATCACCAACCATCAGCACCATTTAGGCAACAGATTTGCTTCCTAGGTACCTTCCACTGAAATCGAAAAGGAAAGGCTCTCCAATGAGCTTATTCAAACCTCCATCGGGGTAAGCTTATAATCAATGGCCCCCATTTCACTGATGTTCTTCAAGAGAGACGGAGGACACCGAAACAAAAAACAAGATGAGGAGAGCAGCTGCAATGTAGCCATTTGGAGAAATTTCCCAACCAAAGGAAGTCATTCCTGCATTCTGCTTCGTAACTGAATTTTGTACCTGAGCCCTTGGTTACCTAGGCTGTAAGAAGTTACAGTCAAATAGTACAGTCCAATAGTTATATGTCAAATAGGAAACATGTGGATGAGAAACTTAGGAATGCAGCCTAGGAACCTAAATCAAAATCCTGCTATCAGATCCCTTGATACAGCAGTATTTCAGTGCTGCAAGTCTATCCCAAGGAAATGACAAAATTCCATGTGAGTCTTTAATCGTGCACATTTTAAAAAGAACATCATGAGCAGTGATCTCTCTCTCTCTCTCTCTCTCTCTCTCTCTCTCTCTCACACACACACACACACACACACACACAATCTTCTCAGAACCCCAGTTTAATGGTCCAGAGGATTCAACATAAACTGGTACCCACCCATTCCATAAACTTTTTGTCCACACTGGCTTTCTTAGGTTTTTTTCTTTCTTTCTGTTTTTAACAATCTCTGGGCACAGCTTTTCCATTAGTCTGCCATTTAGACATAATTGTTTCTTGGAGCTACAGATTACATCCTTTTCTCCACACTCTCCCCCAATCCAGTCATATTCATGTAGCTCATTTTAACTGTCCCTTGAGCTTAGGAAACATCCATTATTTCCAGCTTCAAACTTGCAAAGGCTAGAACTTCAACGGTGTATGTGGCTCCAAAACACAATAAGAATGTAGCCCCCAAAGCACAGATGAACTATATTTCCTATTAAGAGCAATTCCTTTTAATTTCACATACCCAAGGTTCTGAACCAAAACTGAAGAAGTCAATCATTTGCACAAATTCTGAGACATGGGTGTCTGGGATGTAACTGACAATTGGCCTGAACAACCATAGAAGTGTACATCTTGTAATCAAATATGGCCTGCAGGGTTGATCTTTTCTACTGTAAAACACGTCAACAGTGAAGCCAAGTATTCCCAGTTCTTACTATTCTATGGGTCCTGAGAAAAGAGACCTCAACTCCCCAGCAACTCCATATTTCATGAGCTCTGTAACACCCAGCCCACAGTTCTTAAAACTAATTGTCTGGTGCCATGGTTACATTTCTTGGTGCCTATGTCTAATCTCTGTCCAATCTTAGCTGGATTGGATTTGAAAAACCTTTATCAAAGGCACTTTTGTCATGTATATCATAATAATATAGCCAGTTGTTCAAGGCTTAGAGTGCCAGGAACCACAAAGAGGTATTTCATAGTGGCCTGTTTTTAACCACAAATACCTTGTGTAATAAATGATCACACTGTAAATATCTGTGAATACCAAACATTGTTCAGGGGATCCCATTTACAGGATCTTTTGTTTCACTGTTTCTTGGTGCATTGGAAGTAGAAAGTTCATAAAGCATAGTTCCTAGATTCCCCTACTCATGGACTGTGAACAAGTCTGCATTTTAGAGATTTGAAAGATGAAAGGGAAGGGGCATTACTCTTTGTGATTATTGATAATTTTTAGTATTTGAGAATTTTAAATATGCAATTTTGATAAGATCCACCCCATTCCTTCTGTTTCAATCCATTCTATATTTTCACTACCATTTCCCTTCCATCTTCATGTGATCTCCACCCCCCATCCACCTACTCCTCCTGGAGCTGCAACCCTGAAGAAAACTGTCTCTCTCACACAGAGAGAAGTCATCAACTGCAATAGCACTACAGCTAGGGGATGGGACTTGCCTCATCAATGCTGGAATTTTGGCTTGCTTGAACTTGTACATGTAGACCAACTGCACTGAGTTTATGTGTATGGAGTTTCTCATGTTTCACCAATATTCCTTCACTGTAGACCTCAACTGCCTCAGGCTCTTACACTCTTTCTGCCCCTCTTCTGGGATGATCCCCGAGCCTTGCAGGGCTGTGTGATATATATGTCCCATTTAGGAATGACTATTCCACAGTGCATGTGGACCAGTAGTGGGTTTATGTGTTCATCGCCATCTACTGCAGAAAGAAGCTTCTTAGGTGAACATTGAAAGATGTACTATGAGTATAAAGATGACACTTAGGAGGCAGTTTACTATTATCCATTTAGATTCTCCCCCAAGAACCTGTGACCTAACCAGCCACGGATTTTGGCCCAGTTGATGTTAACTATATTAGGTGTTAATTGAGCTTTAAATACAACCAGAAAATATCTGGTTGCTCCCATAACATTTGTGCCACTACTTGCCCCAATAGGCATATCTTGACAGACCAGTCATTGCTATAGTTCATAGGGTTTATAGATGGGTAAAACGGTGGATTAGCCCACCCAAAGGGCTGTCTGTGCATTAGATCCTCCAGCAGTATGCTTGCCATCCAGTAGAGATGAAATACCCACATCAATACCAGCTTGCTTTCTCCGTGCCCTGTGACTCAAATATCTGCTGTCTTCAACAATAGAGTCTTATCATCAGTTCCTAGACAATAAGAGCAATAGCAATGCCTTGTAATGTTTGGATGTCTATAGGTCCATACTGGCTAATACATCCAAAAGAGGTAACTCATTCCTGTGGTATTGTGGGGGTATTGTCAAATTGACACAAACTAAAGTCATCAGAGAAGAGGGAGCCTCAAGTGAGAAAAGATCAGGTGGTAGGCAAGACTGTAAGGCATTTTTCTTAATTAGTGACCAGTGTGGGAGGGCTCAGACTATAACTTTCTGTCAGATATAAATATTTCTTTCCTCCCATTCCATAGTCTGCCTTTTTGCTTCAATAGGGTCCTTTGCTGTAAGTAGCTTTTAAGTTTTATGAAATCCTATTAGTCAATTATTGGTCTTAGGGAAAGTCTTAGTCATTTTCTCAGTTGTTTGTGCAGAAAATATGCTTTAGTGGCTGTGTTGGCAGCAATGAGATGCCATGCCCACTGTTCCCTGTCCAATATTGTAGGGTAGACAGAATGTAACATTGGCAGTGGTGGTAGTCAAAGAAACAGCACTTTGATAACCTTGGAGTGACAGGAGCAGAGTGATACTGACCACTGATACAGACTTCCTCACTTCCCTTGTTAGGGTCCATTGGATTTTGCAAGTCTTGTTATTTCTTCCATTTAATTTCCTCTTGCCCCAAATGCCTAGTGATGGTTATATTTTCTACACTAAAACCTAGCAAAGATTTAAGTGAATCAACTCACAGATGAGTGTGTATATTTTCTGCTGTTATAGTTAGGTTCTGAAATGTCCTCCAAGGTTTGTGTGTCAAAAACCTGATCCTCGGGGTGGCGATACTGGAAAGTTGTGAAACTGTTAAGAAATGACATTGAATGGGAGGGTCCTTAGGGCATTGGTCGTGAGCCCTTGACGAAGATAATAGGGCTGTTGGACTCCAGCCACGCCTCCCATGATATCCTCTCATGGATATCATGAAGTGAGCAGCCTTCTCTGGCCCATACACTTCAATAATGCTCTGTCTTGCTGTGGGTCCCCAATCAATCAAGACAGATGGCCAGAAACTGAAACCGTGAGCCAAGAGAATTCTTTCATTCTTTAAACTGTTTTTCTTTTTCTTTCTTTCTTTTCTTTTTTTTTTTTTTTTTTGGTCATTTGTTTGTTTGTTTTCCTCACAGAGAGAAAACTGAGCAGCTTTCTCTTTATACCTGCACCTACAAGTCTTTGGACATTGTGAGAGGGGGCTTTTATGTGGCTTGGTGAATGGGGCTCTTAAAGGCACTACATTTGAACTTTTCTTCTATTCCCTAACTAGTTTATACTTTCACTTAACAGCAAGATGTTTTCTGATCAAGTGAATCCTCTTGGGAAGAGAAAGAAAACACACTGAGTCTATTACAGGCACTGCTTAGACTCCTTTTTGAAGTTTTACAGCAAATGAATGGTGAAGTGGGGCTCAAGTCTAGTTTTTCTTACCTCCACACCCATCATGCTATGTTCCTTAAGCCTTATTGCCTTTTGCTCCAGCATTTCCACACATGGGATAACAAGCTTTGGGATCACTGACCGGTAAGTGGCCCCTTGAGTAGTGCTAGAGCAAATATGGAAGGCCAAGATAAAGGGTCTATAGTATGGCAGAATCTGCTATTCCAATATCCAGAAGCCCCATTCTCCTTGCTTTTGTTTCTTGAGTTCTGAGGACCAAATCCAAAAGCTCTTGCTCAGTAGTTGATTCATTCATTTATGATATTTGAGACTGAGCCCAGGACCTTATGTATGCCAGGGAAGCACTCCACCTTACTAAACTGCCTAGGTAAGCCTTGAACTTGCACAGACCTTGAACTTACAGTCTTCTGGCTTCTGCTGCTTATCAAGTTGCTGGAGTTAGAGACTGGAACAACCAGATCTGGGTAGTCATTTCTTAACAACAGGTCAGAGGATGGGTTAGCTCTAAGCTTCCCTTGTTATAGGGAAGAAATCACTGCTCTGTGTTCAAACAGATTGTCCTTTCCAAAAATTGCTTCAGGAATAGTCATGGAAACTAGTATTAGGCAGAGGAAAATACTCTTGTTTATGAACTGTGAAGGTCAGAAGGACAAGACTCTTCCCTTTTTCTCCCTCCGTGTTTTGAAGGGTATTATATATGTGTAATGATTAAGATCCATTTTGTTAGCCTGAGGTACAAATTCTTAGGATTATTTCAGCTGAGGATAGTTAGAATGGATGGATTTAAAAATAACCCTGGGGTCTTTGATGATCTCATTTGGCAACTAAATAACCTTTAGATATCAGTTACCTCTGTGCTTATTTTATCAACAATAAATGTCTTTTCAGTTTAAGCTACTGTTTGTTTCTTGAATTTGAATACATCCAAGCTGATATAAACATGAATGGAGACATCCTATCTGTTTTTAATTTCAAAAATGGCTCAAAGAAAATAAATGGGTTTTTAGTTGCTACTCTAAGAACATTTTCAGTTTATATTTGACCTGAATACATAGATCAACCCCTATAAAACATCTGGTAACTAGTTTACAAAATAGATATCCCAAGGGAGACAATAAAGTAAAAGACAGATTCAATGTGTTCAGGAAGTTGGGCTTTGTGAAGCAAAGAAGAATCATACATATTAGCTAAAAGTTTTCCACAGAATAAGAAGCGGTGGAAAAAGCAGTCAGGGGCAGAGAGAAAGAGGGCTTTTCTCATAAGGTCTCTCTATAAGAGGTGATCCCTTAACCACTCTGGAAATCAGTCTGGCGGTTCCTCCAAAAACTGGGCACCTCACTTCCAGAAGATCCTGCTATACCACTCCTGGGCATATACCCAGAGGATTCCCCAGCATGTAATAAGGATACATGCTCTACTATGTTCATAGCAGCCCTATTTATAATTGTCAGATGCTGGAAAGAACCCAGGTATCCCTCAACAGAAGAGTGGATGCAAAAAACGTGGTATGTCTACACAATGGAGTACTATTCAGCCATTAGAAACAATGAATTCATGAAATTCTTAGGCAAATGGATGGAGCTAGAGAACATCATACTAAGTGAGGTAACCCAGACTCAAAAGGTGAATCATGGTATGCACTCACTAATAAGTGGATATTAACCTAGAAAACTGGAATACCCAAAACATAATCCACACATCAAATGAGGTACAAGAAGAAAGGAGGAGTGGCCCCTGGTTCTGGAAAGACTCAGTGAAGCAGTATTCGGCAAAACCAGAACGGGGAAGAGGAAAGGGGTGGGTGGGAGGACAGGGGAAGAGAAGGGTGCTTACGGGACTTTCGGGGAGTGGGGGGGCTAGAAAAGGGGAAATAATTTGAAATGTAAATAAATTATATCGAATTTAAAAAAAAAGAGGTGATCCCTTTAGAAGTCTCTTACTTAAGGGTTAATTTGACATAATCACCTCAGCCTGCATATGGTTTGGATTACCCCTCTATGCTTCTTCTACATAAAGGCAAATGTTACATTGGCTCAGGAATCAGGAATTCTAAGCCATGGATGACTCTGTCCCTTAGCCAGACCCAAAGCCCATTCCATTTGTAATTCTGCTCTCCTTGCAGGAAGTTCTAATTCAAAAGATGTTTTCAAATTAACCACTCACAACTTTCCCACCGTTCAAAGAAGGGGTTTCCTGGGCTCCCTTTCACTTGGGATCCCTACAGTGATAAAACCACCGAGGCCTCAAAGTAATATGCATTATTTGTATTGAAATTTCACGAGGGATCTAGTTTGGAAGATGATTATAGTGCTCCTTTCCTCATGCCATAACTTTCCTTAGCATTCGGCAGGGAGTGGAGAGACATTCAAGACCAATGAAAAACTTAGCCACTGGCTGATATATTGGTTTTGTGTTACATCATCAGCCACAAGGATTGGGTCGATTTTGTTTGTTTGTTGTTTTTGTTTGGTTTTTTAGTGTTTTTATACTTAGTTCTGCAGTTAATATTTTATCAGGAATTTTTCCTCTTGTGACCTTATTCTAAACATAATTTAACAGTATCAGATATCAGTATATTTAATCAAAAGTCATAAAATCAATTTTATACTAAAGTCACTGAGAAAGTGGATAGAACTCACTATGGATACCTTGTCTGAGTGCCATCGCCTACTCCATCATCATTCTGAATGCATTTTTACTATATGAACTCACTTTCCTGGAAGAAAAGATGATAGCATCGAGTAGCTTTTAAAAAGGCTCTGTGACAAAAAAAAAAAAAAAAAATTAGGAGTCTTGCTTTTATAGCATTCCTTACCACATCCCATGCTAACATATTTTGTAAAGAAATGTGTGATACCCCCTTAATACTGGATTCTTTTTTAGTGTGGGATAAGAGAGAAAACACATTTAAAGCACAAGAAAAAGCTGGACATTGTGACTTCTTGAATTCAAGCATCTGGGATGCTGAGACAGGAGAGTGTCCATAAGTTCAAGGCCAGCCTAGACAATGCACTGAGACCATGTGTCAAAAACCAACCACCCAAACAAAACAAAACAAAGCCAAAGGAAACACTTATCTACATTAGATCAGATTGACTTTTTACTAGACTAGTGAAGTCCAGTGACACATTCTACAGCGATGGGAAATGACCTGTACCTGCAGGATCTAGGAAGCAATACCCTCATGTGAATCCTGGGCACTTTTAAACATGATCATTATAACCAAGGAAATGAACATTTTACCTTCTGCAGTTTGTCAGCCATGCATAGCTGAGATTCAGTAATATCAAATGGAACATTCCAGGAATATTTAACCCACAGGCTTTACAATACATATCATCCTAAGTAGCAGGATGAAATAACATGTTCTGACCTGCGACCTAAATCACCTTTATCCACAGTATATCAAGTTGTTTATAATATTAACCTATTCATCATTTAGGAGCTATTTTCATTAAGATCAATTGTTATTGTATCATAGTGTCTGTGTTCATGTAATCTTATTTTACTTAATGATGGCTTCAAAGTACTGGAGCCAGCAACTCAAATATGCAAGGGAGAAGGTGTAAGTTTTTTTTTTTTTTTGAGTTAAAAGAAAGTCAAAATTCCTAAGGTAGAAAAGGGAAAAGCTCACATGCTGAGGTTGCTGTCATCTATAATAGACTCAGATCTTCTAGTGACAAGACTGTAATGCTTGTCCTACCTCCAAATGCAGAAGCCAAACTATAGCATAAGTGCTTAATCATTAGTCTCACTTCATCTCATCATATAGGCACTGTATTGACTCACGTCTCACTAGAAGGAAGAACACCATATTAAATGTGTGTTTACAAGAGACCATATTTTCATAACTTAGTGTAATATAGTGATGATTATTTTCATAATTTATCATACTTGTGATTATTCAACTCTAAAATTGTCAATCTCTTTGCATGATTTATAAATTAAAAACTTATCACACGGGCAGCAGCAGCAGCAGCAGCGGCTGGTCCAGAGAAAGGGCCATCAGCAGTAGAACCAAGCGGACAGGGTCCAGGAAGACCCGGCGCCCACGACAACTGGCCATCGCTGGCCAGCCAGGCTGCAAGCAGCGGCGGATTTACGGTGCCCTTCACCACACAGAAGCCACATCAGAACTCTGCCTCCCGCCAGTCAGTTACGAGGGCTCCATATTGGTTCTCGGTCGCCAGAGAAATCAGACTGAGGTACTCAAATATAACCCGAGACCAACATCGCAGGGGTCTAAGCCCGACGGGCGTTGGCTTGCACCCAGGCCCTGGGCTGATCTGGGGGCCACCGGGGTGCAAACCCGGCCAAGAGGTTTTTTCCTCCCGGGCCGGCGCGCGCACCACCACCATTTTGCCTAAGGGAAGCCAGGGAGACCTAGCAGGCAAAACCAAACCGGCTAACAGGCATAGCCCTAGGCGGACATAGCAGGGGTCTCAGACGGTCAGGCCCTGGACTGCCCCCAGGCCCTGGGCTACTCGGTGGGCCATCTGTGTGCCAACCCAGCCAGGAGCTTGTTTGCCTGGGCCAGCGTGCACCGCCGCCATTTTGCCTACGGGAAGCCACAGAGACTAGCAGACAAAACCAAACCGGCTAACAGGCATAGCCCGAGGCGGACATAGCAGGGGTCTCAGACGGTCAGGCCCTGGACTGCCCCCAGGCCCTGGGCTGCTCGGTGGGCCATCTGTGTACCGACCCGGCCAGGAGGTTGTTTACCCGGGCCATTTGCGCACCACCGCCATTTTGCCTACAGGAAGCCAGAGAGACCTAGCAGGCAAAACCAAACCGGCTAACAGGCATAGCCCTAGGCGGACATAGCTGGGGTCTCAGACGGTCAGGCCCTGGACTTCCCCCAGGCCCTGGGCTGCTCGGTGGGCCATCTGTGTGCTGACCCAGCCAGGAGGTTGTTAGCCCAGCAGACTCTCCCAGCACTCTCAGGGAACTCGCGCAGGCCACCATCCTAGCCACCTGACACACCCAATTAACACCCACAGCTGAGGGGAACTTTGCTCAGACATTGGCCTGCCAGGCTTTTGCCTAGACTCAGGGCCTGAGCAGCTAGGCTAGCCTTGTGTGCACCAACCCGGGTGGGAGTTCTGCTGCCCAGCAGAGAGATCAGCACGCAGAAAAGGTCCCTGCAGCATACATCCTCAGCACTCCCTGAAGGAGCAAACGGGCACCTCCTGGCTCACAAAAGCAATCTGGGGCAAAGAACACTAGGGCTGCAAGGGCACCCAAGAAGAGGAAAGCACATCAGCAATCAGCAACAGGGGAAACCCTGCCCTCCAGTGTTGCAGAAATAGCCCTAGAGCCTCTCAGGAGGCTGAAACACCAGCCGGAGTCAAGACCAATTAGCTCCAGAGAACAAGATGGCAAAGGGCAAATGCAGGAATGCTACTAACAGAAATCTAGGCAATATGGCAGCATCTGAACCAAACTCTCCAACATCAGCAAGTCCTGGTTATGCCAACACACCAGAGAAACAAGATTTGGATTTAAAATCACTGTTCATGATGCTGCTAGAAGAACACAAAAAGGACGTGAATGAATCTCTTAAAGCAATACAGGGGAACATGAGTAAGCTAGAAACCCGTTTAATGGAAACACAAAAAACACTTAAAGAAATGCAGGAGAATAAGGCCCAAGAGATAGAAGCCAATAAAGAAGAAAGGCAAAAAAAAAACTTAAAGAAATGCAGGAGAACTTGAGTCAACAGGCAGAAGTCATGAAAGAGGAAACACAAAAATCTCTTAAAGAAATACAGGAAAACACAGACAAACAAATGATGGAACTGAGCAAAACCATCCTGGACCTAAAAACAGAAGTAGAAACAACTAAGAAATCACAAAGGGAAACAACTTTGGAGATAGAAAACCTTGAGAAGAAATCAGGGGCCATAGATGCAAATATAAACAACAGAATACAAGAGATGGAAGAAAGAATCTCAGATGCTGAAGATACCATAGAAACCATTGACTCAACTATCAAAGAAAATGCAAAATGCAAAAAGCTTGTATCCCAGAACATCCAGGAAATCCAGGATACAATGAGAAGACCAAACCTAAGGATTATAGGTATAGATGAGAGTGAAGATTTACAACAGAAGGGGCCAGCAAATATCTTCAACAAAATTATGGAAGAAAACTTTCCTAACTTAAAGAGAGAGATGCCTATGAATATACAAGAAGCCTACAGAACTCCAAACAGACTGGACCTAAGCAGAAATACCTCTCGTCACATAATAATCAAAACCCCAAATGCACTAAACAAAGAAAGAATATTAAAGGCAGTAAGAGAGAAAGGCCAAGTAACATATAAAGGAAGACCTATCAGAATCACACCAGACTTCTCACCAGAGACCATGAAAGCTAGAAGATCCTGGGCAGATCTCATGCAGAGTCTAAGAGAACACAAATGTCAGCCAAGACTACTATACCCAGCAAAACTCTCATTCACCATAGATGGAGAAACCAAGATATTCCATGACAAAACCAAATTTACACAATATCTTTCCACAAACCCAGCTCTGCAAAGAATAATAGGAGGAAAACTCCAATACAAGGAGGGAAACTACACCCTGGAAAAAGCAAGATAGTTACCTTCCTTCATCAAACCCAAAAGAAGATAACCACTCAAATATAAAAAGAACATCAAAAATGACAGGAAGTAATAATCACTATTCCCTAATATCTCTTAACATCAATGGTCTCAATTCCCCAATAAAAAGACATAGACTAACAGACTGGATAAGGAAACAGGACCCTACAATTTGCTGTATACAGGAGACACATCTCAGTGTCAAAGATAAAAACTACCTTAGAGTAAAAGGCTGGAAGACAATCTTACAAGCCAATGGTCACAGGAAACGAGCAGGAGAAGCCATTCTAATATCAGATAAAATTGACTTTCAACCTAAAGTCATCAAAAGAGACACAGAAGGACATTTCTTGCTGGTCAAAGGAAAAATCCACCAAGAAGAACTTTCAATTCTGAACATCTATGCGCCAAATGCAAGGGCACCCTCATTCGTAAAAGAAACTTTACTAAAGCTCAAAGCACACATTGCACCTAACACAATAATTGTGGGGGACTTCAACACTCCACTTTCCTCAATGGACCGATCGGGAAAACAGAAACTAAACAGGGACACAGTAAAACTAATTGAAGCTTTGGACCAATTGGATTTGACTGATATTTATAGAACATTTCACCCTAAAGCAAAAGAATATACCTTTTTCTCAGCACCTCATGGTACCTTCTCCAAAATCGACCATATAATTGGACACAAGGCAGACCTCAACAAATATAAGAAGATCGAACTAATCCCATGCCTCCTATCAGATCACTATGGAGTAAAAGTGATCTTCAATAGCAACAAAAACAACAGAAAACCCACATACACGTGGAAACTGAACAATATTCTACTCAATGATACCTTGGTCAAGGAAGAAATAAAGAAAGAAATTAAAGACTTTTTAGAACACAATGAAAATGAAAACACAACATACCCAAACCTATGGGACACAATGAAAGCAGTGCTAAGAAGAAAACTCATAACCCTGAGTGCCTCCAAAAAGAAAATGGAGAGAGCATACATTACCAGCTTAATGACACACCTGAAAGCCCTGGAACAAAAAGAAGCTATTTCGCCCAGGAGGAGTAGAAGGCAGGAAATCATCAAGCTCAGGGCCGAAATCAATCAAGTAGAAACAAAGAGAACCATACAAAAAATCAACAAAACTAGGAGCTGGTTCTTTGAGAAAATCAACAAGATAGATAAACCCTTAGCCAGACTGACCAAAGGGCACAGAGAAAGTATCCAAATTAACAAACTTAGAAATGAAAAGGGAGATATAACAACGGAAACTGAGGAAATCCAAAAAATCATCAGATCCTACTACAAGGGACTGTATTCAACACAACTGGAGAATCTGGAGGAAATGGACAATTTTCTTGACAGATACCAAATACCAAAATTAAATCAGGACCAACTAGACCATCTAAACAGTCCCATAATGCCTAAAGAAATAGAAGGAGTCATAGAAAGTCTTCCAACCAAAAAAAAAAAGCACAGGACCAGATGGTTTCAGTGCAGAATTCTATCAGACCTTCAAAGAAGAGTTAACACCAATACTCTTCAAACTATTCCACAAAATAGAAACAGAAGGAACATTACCCAATTCCTTCTACGAAGCCACAATTACGCTGATACCAAAGCCACACAAAGATCCAACAAAGAAAGAGAACTGCAGACCAATTTTCCTTATGAACATCGATGCAAAAATACTCAATAAAATTCTTGCCAACCGAATCCAAGAACACATCAAAACGATCATCCACCATGATCAAGTAGGCTTTATCCCGGGAATGCAGGGTTGGTTCAATATACGGAAATCCATCAATGCAATCCACTACATAAACAAACTCAAAGAACAAAACCACATGGTCATTTCATTGGATGCTGAAAAAGCATTTGACAAAATTCAGCATCCTTTCATGCTTAAAGTCTTGGAGAGAACAGGAATTCAAGGCCCATACCTAAACATAGTAAAAGCAATATACAGCAAACCGGTAGCCAGCATCAAACTAAATGGAGAGAAACTTGAAGCAATCCCACTAAAATCAGGGACTGGACAGGGCTGCCCCCTTTCTCCTTATCTTTTCAATATTGTACTTGAAGTACTAGCTCGGGCAATTCGACAACATAAGGAGGTCAAAGGGATACAAATTGGAAAGGAAGAAGTCAAACTATCATTATTTGCAGACGACATGATAGTCTACCTAAGTGACCCAAAAAACTCCACTAGAGAGCTCCTACAGCTGATAAACAACTTCAGCAAAGTGGCAGGTTATAAAATCAACACAAGCAAATCAGTGGCCTTCCTATACTCAAAGGATAAGCAGGCTGAGAAAGACATTAGGGAAATGACCCCCTTCACAATAGCCACAAACAGTATAAAGTATCTTGGGGTGACTCTTACCAAACATGTGAAAGATCTGTATGACAAGAACTTCAAGACTCTGAAGAAGGAAATGGAAGAAGACCTCAAAAAATGGGAAAACCTCCCATGCTCATGGATTGGTAGAATCAATATAGTTAAAATGGCCATTTTGCCAAAAGCAATATACAGATTCAATGCAATACCCATCAAAATCCCAACTCAATTCTTCACAGAGTTAGAAAGAGCAATTATCAAATTCATCTGGAACAACAAAAAACCCAGGATAGCTAAAACTATTCTCAGCAACAAAAGAAAATCTGGGGGAATCAGTATCCCTGACCTCAAGCAATACTACAGAGCAATAGTGTTAAAAACTGCATGGTATTGGTACAGTGACAGGCAGGAGGATCAATGGAACAGGATTGAAGATACAGAAATGAACCCACACACCTATGGCCACTTGATCCTCGACAAAGAGGCTAAAAACATCCAATGGAAAAAAGATAGCCTTTTCAACAAATGGTGCTGGTTCAACTGGAGGGCAGCATGCAGAAGAATGCGAATTGATCCATTCTTGTCTCCTTGTACTAAACTCAAATCCAAATGGATCAAGGACCTCCACATAAAGCCAGACACTCTGATGCTAATAGAAAAGAAACTGGGGAAGACCCTTGAGGACATCGGTACAGGGAGAAAATTTCTGAACAGAACACCAATAGCGTATGCTCTAAGAGCAAGAATTGACAAATGGGACCTCATAAAATTACAAAGTTTCTGTAAGGCAAAGGACACCATCAAGAGGACAAATCAGCAACCAACACATTGGGAAAAGATCTTCACCAATCCTACATCAGTTAGAGGGCTAATATCCAATATATATAAAGAACTCAAGAAGTTAGACTCCAGAAAACCGAACAACCCTATTAAAAAATGGGGTACAGAGTTAAACAAAGAATTCTCACCTGAAGAACTTCGGGTGGCGGAGAAGCATCTTAAAAAATGCTCAACTTCATTAGTCATTAGGGAAATGCAAATCAAAACAACCCTGAGATTTCATCTTACACCAGTCAGAATGGCTAAGATTAAAAATTCAGGAGACAGCAGGTGTTGGAGAGGGTGTGGAGAAAGAGGAACACTCCTCCACTGCTGGTGGGGTTGCAAATTGGTACAACCACTCTGGAAAGCAATCTGGCGGTTCCTCGGAAAACTGGGCACCTCACTTCCAGAAGATCCTGCTATACCACTCCTGGGCATATACCCAGAGGATTCCCCACCATGTTCATAGCAGCCCTATTTATAATTGCCAGATGCTGGAAAGAACCCAGGTATCCCTCAACAGAAGAGTGGATGCAAAAAATGTGGTATATCTACACAATGGAGTACTATTCAGCCATTAGAAACAATGAATTCATGAAATTCTTAGGCAAATGGATGGAGCTAGAGAACATCATACTAAGTGAGGTAACCCAGACACAAAAGGTGAATCATGGTATGCACTCACTAATAAGTGGATATTAACCTAGAAAACTGGAATACCCAAAACATAATCCACACATCAAATGAGATACAAGAAGAAAGGAGGAGTGGCCCCTGGTTCTGGAAAGACTCAGTGAAGCAGTATTCGACAAAACCAGAACGGGGAAGTGGGAAGGGGTGGGTGGGAGGACAGGGGAAGAGAAGGGTGCTTACGGGACTTTCGGGGAGTGGGGGGCTAGAAAAGGGGAAATCATTTGAAATGTAAATAAATTATATAGATTAAAAAAAATTAAAAAAAAACTTATCACACATATGAATATACATGTAAAAACAGTATATACAGAGTTTGGTGCAATTCAAAGATTCAGGCAACCCCTGGAACCATGCTCTCTGCTGATTAGGGGGAAAGATATTTGGTTAGCTTCTGAAAAAAGATGAAATACAGGGCACTGACAAGGAAATGTTATCTAAAGATGAAGCCAAGGATGTGGTTGTAGAATTCTTTATTAAACTAAGAGGGTAGCACAGTACACCTTCTGTCATACAAAAGTCTCTTAAGGGGATTAAAGGTAGGCCTCAGAATCCTAAAAAACACCATATTTTGTGACATTTTCCTCCAAATCTCTCCTTCCAAGAACCAAATAAGATAGACATGGTATTTGTCTAAATCTCAGCTACTCCAACAATATTCCATTATGCAATATGTACTTAAAATACTATATTAAAATCAAAGCAGTTATTTTATCTTTGGTTTGTTTACCAGCTTCTAATTTGATGAGTCATAATCACATTTTCTACTTAATTTAGTGAATGTATATTAAATGCTTCTATTTCCTTGTGCTTACAAAGGAGCTTCTGGGGACAATAGGAAAATGTGAGGATTATACATTATGGTCATGAAATTTGAAGTATTGCATGTTGCATAAGCATCTCAGCACTATCAAACTCTTCTGTGTATTTTCAAAAATTCCTGTCTAAACAATTTTATGTGATTTATGAGTCAGAAAATCATCTGTATTTACTCAATTTAAGAGCCACCAGGAAAAGCCATAAATTTAATCTTCTCTAGTTAAATAAACTGCTGTCAAGTTTAGTCTCTAAATTCAATGATAAAATTTGTATTAGGGAAAAATGTCTTTCTGGCTCAAGGTATTGTAATAGTTTATGTTTTGAGACAGTGGTTTGCTATGCACTTTCATAACTTAAAAGTCCTTCTGAAATGGTTGCCATGGAACGATACTGTTGCTTACTTTCTTGAATTCTTCTGGATGTTTATAATGCCTGTAAGCATACAAACATATGTAGTGACATCAATCAAGGGCCAATACATAAGATGTGTGGACGGCAGAACAGTAACCTTTCTTTCATACATGGGTAAAACTGCAGGAGATTCTAATACATGGGGGAATACATGCAATATTTACATTCTATTTTTTTTCTCTCCAAAAATACTGCTGTTGAGTGCATACTACTGTGGTTGATGCTATCATATGAAAGGAGTGTGGGATGGTAACAGGAGACAAAGGGTAATTCATCAATCAAGGGCCAATCTATAAGATGGGTGGACGGAGGGCAGCAAAGTTATTGGAGGAGCAGTGCTTGAAAGAAATCTAAGCTTTACAGAGTGTTTGCGTCAGTCTCAAGAAACAGACCCTAGACAAGTGTTCACAGCAGCAGAAACTGTAAAGAAAACACTCTTCTTTGTACAACTTGTTTTTCAAAATCCATGGCAAGTAACAGATGAAACCCTGAAGGTAAGGAAACAGAAGGATGCATATGGAGGAAGATCCGTGTTATACAGAGAATGAAAGCATCCAGAAAAAGGCATCCAGACAACCTTCTGCCCTGCAGGAGGTGTAAGGGAAGAAAGTGTTTACTGACAATGTTTCCATTGAGGGTAGAAGATCTGCAACAATGTTCCAGTGGAACAGGCTGATATGCCTCCTGTTACCATCCCAGGCTCCCTTCACGGGATAGCATCAATCACAGTAGTATGCATTCGAAAGTAGTATTTTTGGAGAGAAGAAAAGTAGAATTGAACATGTCAAAGTACATCACACATAACTAGAAAAAAAAATACTGATTCTTCCATTTTGGGTTGATTTATATATCTGTGTGCACACCACAGTTCTGTCTTAGGCCTTTATTTGCAACATCATATTTTCCAGCTTTAACAAGTTAAACATCAATATAAATGTGTGTATTCAAGGTGGATATATTGTTGAAAAAAACACCATAACTGAGTTTTAATTAACATGTCCATCAGCTCCTATAGTTATCATTCAGCATTATGACTAAAGCCACTCGAATTTTTCATTCAAAACTTTTCTCATTTGAACTATTAATAATGTAGTCAACCTGAAAAAGAATCCCCCAGTAGCAATTCCTCCTTTCTCTGTGTCTGGGTGAAATGAACTACCAAGATGGTTATTTCCAGGATTTTGTTATTTTGTCTTTTTTTTTTTTTTTTCTAACAGAGCTAAGGACCGAACCCAGGGCCTTGTGCTTGCTAGGCAAGTGCTCTACCACTGAGCTAAATCCCCCAACCCCCAGAATTTTGAAATCTACAGATTTGTCTAGGTAATTCTTTCTTTGTTCATAATGGAAGAGTAAAACCTTAGGGGCTTCTGGAGGCTGACTTGGAATGTCTTTGTTTCCCCTGACCGAGTCAAGACCTAAATGTTATATCTCATGCAACTTACAGCTGATACTATGGTTTCTTGTCTATCCTTGGGAAGTCTCTCAAGTAGGAAGCGCGGTTGAGAGTTATGGTATTAAGTTAATATACCTGAGTAAATATACGTCCCAGACTGACAAAGCCTTCCATTTATGAGCTTCAGTAAGCTTCAAAATGCAATGCAATACACAGGCTGGACCTGCCCCCCTACAGATATGTAGCAGCTGTGTAGCTTGTCTTTATGTGGGTCCACTAACAACTGGAACAGGGGCACCCTAACTCTGTTATCTGTATGTGGATCCTGTTCCCCTAACTGGGCAACCTTGTCTTGTCTGGGAGAGGATGTGCTTAGTGACTTGATGTGCCAAGGAGGTTGGTACCCAGGAAGGACCTCCCCTTTCTCAGAGGAGAAGGGGAGGGGGAGGGGCTTGTGAAGGGGTACTGGGAGAAGAGGGAAGAGCAATTGGGATGTAAAGTGAATACATGAATAAATTGAAGAACAATGCAATGCAACAGTAGGTATAAGAGTGTAGTGTATTTTTCAAATTATATTTTCTCATAACACCCTCACTCTGAGCTTTTGCATTTGGGGTAACTGCAGTCAAATGAATCAACTTGAGCGCCCCCTTCCCAACATGCAATAAGTAACTGGCACGGTGTGAATTTTTCAAATTTACAAGGTTCTTTCATTTCTGTTGCCTCTAAGACTCCAGTGCAACCTTGTTCAATGATTTGGATGTTATCCTGAGAGAGCAATGCCTCTTGGCTACTTTGTTCATAAAAAAAAAAAATTCTCAGCTCAGAGAATATCAGCGTCAATTAAATGGATTTATTTTATTTATTTTATGATATTTTTCAAGTATAAGTGGGTTCATCATTATCTAACGCCATTGCACATCAAGGAGTGCCTGGCTTTGTTTCTTTGTCCTTTAGTATGACCCACATGAAAGCCACCATCCACCCTTTAGATTCCTCTCAATTATATGTGTGTGATTGTTTTCCCTGTATGCATGTATTTATGTGATTGACATGCACACCTGGTGTGCATAGAAGTTATACAGGACATGGACTCCATAAATGCTCAAGCATGTTTTCACTTACTATGTAGCTCAAGCTGGTCTCAAATTCATGATCCCTCTGCTACAGGTGGGGGCCTCCATACCCTCCGCTCTCCCCAGTCTTTCAAATTCAGTTCTCTTGAGTTTCCATTTCCTTGAGGTTCTCTGTTTACAGTTTTACATCAGCACTGAGTTTACTTTGTTTGGAATTTTCAGAAATCATTTAAAATGTATATAGGTTCTGCCTCCACAGAACTCCAACACTTCATGAAATAAGACAGGTTTTTTTTTTTTCTCTTACTGTCCTGCTGGAATGAGTGAAGTACCCCTCTCTATAAGACCCCTTTGAAATGGTTATTCCTCTTAAGATGTTAGTGGACACACTACTAATTTGCTTACACCATTAGGCCAGTAGCAGAGAGAGAGAGAGAGAGAGAGACAGAGACAGAGAGACAGAGAGAGACAGAGAAACAGAGATAGACAGAGAGACAGAGAGAGACAGAGAAACAGAGAGAGACAGAGAGACAGAGAGAGACAGAGAGAGAGACAGAGACAGAGAGACAGAGACAGAGAGAGACAGAGAGAGACAGAGACAGAGAGATAGATAGAGACAGAGAGACAGAGACAAAGACAGAGACAGCTGTCTCTCTCATGAAGGTTGTACTTACAGAAACAGATACTGTATTTAAGGTTCAAAAACACTGTCCAAATAAAGCTGTGATGGGTACATAGTTCTTGGCAGTCAATCAGTGCTATAATTTACAAAATTCTGGCAGATCATGGCAAAACTGAGAATAACTGGATTCAAGAAATGAAAGGTACTAAGAAAGTAAAATAAAATCGTTGCACTGTGTGCAGAGAGTGGAAGGCAGCAATCCTTAATTGCCAGCTACAAAGTGATATTTTAATGCAGTAGATGAAATGGTACAGAGTAAAAGAAGGGACTGTGTGGAAAGATGCTTCCTCCAAATCCCTAAAATGAGCATTATGAAATGCCTGTGACTGGTTACAGCCTCCTCAGCTAAAAGACATCTAAGATTTTTTTTTAATCCGAAAATATTTTCTGCTTCCCCAACAGAGGTCCTAAGAACACGTACACTTCATTTGAAGTCCGGTAGCAAGAGGTAGATGGTTTCTTTTCTGGAAAGTTTCTCTCTTTTGAAAGCATCCAGGATTTTATTCCATGTTGTCAAACTGACAGTCACATACTGCCTGCTGACTGTCACTGGCTATCTGTTAGACTCTGTTACACAGTCTGTCAAGTAAGGTGGAACATAGTGTACAATGCCTGGGGCTTCTGTGTCTAGGCATCTACTGTGTGTTCCCAAGGGAACAAAACTCTTCTTTTGGAGAACGGTGTTTACTCACATATCATTCAAAGAGCGCTTATAAGAGTTTTTTTTTTTTTTTTTTCTAAATCCCTTGACCATAGGGATGATCGCAAGAGCCCAAATGAAACAATCAGATCCTTCAGAAGGTATCTTTTGGGCTATAAAATGAGGAAGCTGTGAACCACGGTGATGCTAATGGCCGAGGCCAAGTCTCAGGGAACACTATTCTTGGGAAAATGAAACAATCGGAGAAGATCAAAACAGAAAAAGTAGGAGAGAGGGAGGGAGGAAGAGAGGGAGAGGAAAGAAGATGAGAGGAGAGGAAAGGAGAGGAGAGGAAAGGAGAGGAGAGGAGAGGGGAAGGGAGGAGAGAGAGAGAGCGAGAGACAGAGAGAGAGAGAGAGAGAGAGAGAGAGAGAGAGAGAGAGAGAGAGAGAGCAGAACCTTTGAACCCTTGGTTTCAGTAACCCTTGACTCTGTCAACATTATCCAGACAGAACAATAAATCTGCCCCCTTCCCCAAAGTTAGTTCAATGTCATGTGCCATCAAGAGTTGTGTCTTAAACAAGTCTATTAATCAGAATGATACAATTATCTAAAAACATACAGCACTGAGATCTGCTTTGGGATTAGAAGTTGTTCTTAGTGGTTACTTCCAATACTCTATTTTCAAACTGATAATACTGAGACTGAAATTTAAAGCACTTGCAGTGGGTTCTATACTTTAGTGGGACTAGCTTTCTTCTTTTATCTCTTTCATTTTTTACAATTAATTAATTATGTTTTTTTTTTGAGATATAGTCTCACTGTAGCCTTGGCTGCCCAGAAGCTCACTATGTAGACCAGGATGACAGCAAATTCAGAGATCTATTGACCTATGACTCTTAAGTGACAAATTTAAAGACATGCAACACCGCACCCAGTAACCAGCCTTATTCTCGATAAAGTTCATTATTTGGAATTGGAAAAGTACATTAAGTACTCATTACCCCCTGAAAATATATAACTTACAGTAGACTTTCTACATAGTAAAAGAACATGCATGTTGTTTCATAAAACTTGTTTCACACTCACACAACCATGCACACACACACAAACACACATACACACACAATTCACAGACTATAAAAGCACTTTTACATTTTAATTACTCTGAACTCTAGATGAAGTCTACAGTCAGCAGCATGACATAATTTAATTATTAACTGATAACCTTTCTTATTATCTGGTCTTTGTGGTGATAGATTAAAAGCTTGCTTGTTAGCGTGAAACTTTATTGATTAGTAGGATTGTGGTCCCCTTCTCTCACTATCTATCTATCTATCTATCTATCTATCTATCTATCTATCTATCTATCTCTCTGTCTATCATCTATCTATCTATCTATCTATCTATCATATATATATATATGATATCATATATATATATATACCTATTTCTCTTATATGTGTGTGTGTGCGCCTGTCTCTATTACCCTCTACATCTCTTTCTCTCCCTCCTTCCCTCCCTTCCTATCTACTGTATGATATAAAGTAATCTCTCTGCCAATCACTGTTGCCATAATGTACTGTACCTGTACCATCCCAGACTCAAATAAAAAGGGCCAAGTCAGCATACATGGACTTATGAGACTATTAATACAAACAAGCTTTCATCCTGGTAGTTTTCCTCTAAGACATTTGTCACACTAGCATAGAACTGATGGACATGTCTTTGAAACCATATTGTCAATGCAGTCAGGTCCCCTGGGTACTTCATCAGAGTTGTTTTTAGCCATAATTCAGTTGAACTCCAGACGTACCTTAGGAGGTTCTGTGACCCTTAAACATGGGGGACACTCTCCTAACTTCCCACATCTGTAAGCCCCTGCCCTGGACACAACACTCAAGCTCATTTTGTTTCTACTAAAGCCATCCCACTAGTTACCAATTTCATTCTCCAAAGATTTCAACGAAGACCTGACTGTGGAGATGGATGCTTCTATGTGTGTCTTGACTTTCCTGTCGGAGAATCCAGTGAGCAAAGCTTTCAAAGTTTAGAAATGCCAGATGCAAACATAGATTTTGCATCTTTTGTTTTTAACTGCTCCCAAGGCAACATGTCAATACAAAAGCCCCATGGACCAGTTGGCCTTTTCTCATCCCCTTGCTGGAGAAGGGCCTAGAGTGCCAAGTATATACCTTGTCCTTTGTCCAGCACCTTAGATCATCAGTGAGCACCAAAATCAAGACAAGACTCCATGTAAGGAAGATCCTGGTGGGGCTGGTAAAATGTTCATTTGCAGGAATGTGGCCTGTTGTCAGAAAACATGAGCCACTGAAAAAGGAAGCATTCTAAACTGACTTTTCTAAAACTGAGTCTTTCTGAAAAAATGCCCTTATATCCTAGTGAGCAGATATAAGCCCAGGGTAAGAGAGAAGCGACAAGTGGAGTGAAATGGAAGGTGTTCCTCACATTTCACCATGGAGTGGCCACTTCGAGCAGCACCACCAGCCGATTCAGATTTGTTGGCCAAAATCAAGTCCAGTAGCCAGGCATGGTGGTATACATCTATGATCTCAGCATTCAGAAAACAGAAGTGGGAGGGTCACCAGTTCAAGGACAACATGACCTGCATAGTAGTACCATGTTTCACTAAACACACACACACACACACACACACAAGTTCAAATTGTTCCCAGCTGATGTTTTTTCAGAAAATGGTAAAAACTTGAGAGGTATGGCCTGCTGCAAGAAAGATTACTGGAAGCTTAGCTTTGAAGGCTATACAAGGCCTGTTGTCTTTTCCTTCCCTTGTCTATGTCCTGCCTACCATAAAGTGAACATTCTCTACCACAGGCTCCTACCATCATGACATGTAGCCAAGTAACCATGGACTGAACCATCTGAAACTATGAGCTAATGCTCCTTCCTCCTTATAAATTGTTCTTTCGGACATGGTAAGGCAGCGGAGACAAAAAGAGATAACATAGGCCATGTACGAAATCATTGAATGCAGTCAGTGTAGTCAATGAAAGTTATCCAAAGGAAAAGAAATGTACACGGAATGTTTTCATCCCTCACAAAAGTTGTCCATGATTGTTTTGTACGTATGACTTGTAAAATGATTTTTCTAGTGTAAAGTCTATAATGGTCGCACCATATTTAAATTTTACATAGTCAAATGGGATATTTGAGCTTTTTGTTATTAAGAAAAGTTTATAATGCCCTGGTAGGGCATTTTAAGAGTATGAATGTTTCCAAGACCCACTCACTTCAATGAAACCCTGAGCAAGGAATTTTGAGTAAGAAATTAAAGCAGGTGGTGAATGGTAACCATCGTAAGCATGACTTTTATCTACTGATAGATATATACACAAAAAGATTCCCAACTATTAACAAAATAGCAACTTGAATTTTATTTTTAATTAATTTATTTATGTATGTATTTGCATCCCAAACGATGCTCCCTCCTGGTTCCCTGCTCACGGAGTCCCTACACCCATCCACCCTCCCCTTCACCTCTGAGAGAGTGGTCCCTCAAGTATCTGCAGGACAAGACAGTCCTCTCCTACATATATGCCCCGGGTGGGAGTTGGGGGGAGGCTTCAGTCTAAAAGAAATGCAGGGACAAAGATGGAGCATTTTATTATAAGTTCTTGATGAAAAATTCTAGCTGAAATTTATCTAGCTGATAAATTTCTAGCTTATGAAGCGGAGGTAATGTGCCATTCAAACTACTTGAGTACTCTCACCCAATTTCATGAAATGCAATGAAAAGGAACCATAACCTAAACAGAAAATCAACACTTTAGAAGTCTATTTCAGGTAGTGTAATGAACTACTTGGCCTGTCCTCACAGGAAAAGTCAATAAACATCCTAAATACAAAAAAAAAAAAAAAAAAAAAAAAAAAAAAAAAAAAAAAAAAGCAAAGGTGTTTCAATTTTTACTTTGAGCTTACAATAATGCAGAGGACACACAGGGTCCAAATCTTCTAAAGCAGCAGGCATCTGCCCAGGGTAGCTAGTATTGAGGCTCCCTTTCATTCTGATGACAACTGCCAAAACAGAGGTTGATTCTCATGCACTGGTAAGCTCTGGATTATGGAAGACAAACTCAAGAGACTACTCGATTAGAGAGAAGATTTTCCTCCTTCTCTGGCTTCCCACAGATGCCCATACTATTTCACACTTAGTAGCTCAGAAAATGACGTTAAAATCTTGTCAAGTGTTGACAACAGGTGTCAAGCACAGGAAACACAAATTCAAGGTAATATAATCTCTTTTGTAAACAACTTGGCATTACTAGAAAAAAAATCAAAGATGGGTATGCACTATGGTCGAGGAAATCCACTACTGGGTATTACTTCTGAAAAAAAAATTCTGTACATTTTACCAAGAAAATAGATTTTTATTCTACCAATAGCACTGTTTATAAGTTCGTAAAACCAGAGGAGTAACATAGATGAACTATGACATATTTACACAATGAAATCTCTCCAAGTAAAGTGAATACTGTCTTTTGTCTAAGTCATAACCTCATGCAACACTATGAGTAAATTCCAAGAATAGGATATTAAATGAAAATCAAAGTAAATTGTAAAAAAAAAATCATACACTCAGTATGAGTCCAATTATACTAAGTTCAAAAGCATGTTTTTAATCATACTATCAGAAATATAAATATATTTGGCAATAATATAAAGACAATAAATGAATGGTAAGTGTAGAATCTAGGATTTTGGTTATATCTGAGGAGGCAGTGGAAAGCACAGCTTCTGGCCAGGACTAACAGGCACCACAAAGTCATACTTCATGTTCTTTGGGAGCCTGTGTTCTCATTAAATTACCAAATAAACATAGCAATAGTTGCTGTGTTTTTACCTTATTCATGTTATGTAAATAATGTATAGCTAAGAACATAGGTCAAAGGTAGTTTAGTTGTCTAGCAAGTGTGAGGTCCATGGTCAAATCCCTGGTGCGACAAACAAAATAAAGACATAAATATTCTGTTCTGCTTCATGTTTAATTTAAAAACTTAAACCATAACCATTAAAATTCCTTTGATTCAAAGAGCTTGTTTGTTAGGTTTGTTTATCATTTGTTTGCAATTATCAGAATGTGTTTCTCTCAGAAGTACTTAAGAAGAACCATTCGGGCTTCCAACCAGCAGTCGTGCTTGCCAATAAACTTAGAGTCTTAGCTCTGGAAATGCTTTGGGAGATCATCTGATACAGGCGCCAACATCAAGGACTGACAGCGTCCTGATGCAAAGGCAAAGTTTGGAAACACAGCCAATACTGAAAACTCACAAGCTATTATCAACAGTTTTCCTCTGGGACAATCAAAAGTTCTTCCTAAAAATGCATCCCTAAATTTTCTTCGTTTAACATACATTCTAGAAAATGGCACTAATCAAGAAAAACACAATAGCACTGAGACCACAGATGCTGACTTTACATGGACCCCAAGTTCTAGTTCCAGGGAAAATATGTCTGTAGGCCTGAACATTCGAGAGTGCACAGTAAAATACTTCCTCAAATCACAGAAAAATTAAGGGTATTCAAGGATGCATCAAAGACTATGAGTGGCTACTACCCCAAAACTGTTAAAACACGGTGTATGGAAACTATAGGCATAAAAATGTCAGTTGTACCCTTGGACGTAACCTGAAAATATCTTCTTAATTCCAAAATTAAAAGATATTTTTAGAATGACTGATTTTGAATTTGTATTGGTTTGAAAAGAACACGAGTAATAAACATACATATATATAACACTTCACAGACTGAGCAGGTTGCATTTATGTATTTAGGAATATATATATATATACATATATATATATATACTTAAACATATAAAGAGCATAACAATTAGTAAACAAAAAGAAACCATGAATTTGAAATGAGAGTAAGGAAGGTATATTTGAGGGTTTAGAGAGATAATATAATCTCAAAAATAAGAGAAATAAAAACAGAAAAGGAAAAACCTCACCAAAGTCATTTCACTGCTTTGGTTTCCCCTACAGAATGCAGGGTTTGCAATGTGTATAAACATAGACTGGTCTTTTAAAGAAGTACCAATTGCTAAATTATATTAGCAAAGAACAATGATTTATTTTTAGCTTTTTATTGTAAATCACAGTTCGAAATATGTTTTATCTTGTGAACCCCCCCCCAATACATAAAGATTTATGCAATGGAAATTTAAGCTTTTCAGGACAATATACAGGCAGTATCGTGCACTTTTACATTGTCTATTCTATTCTATTTTGTTTTGGAAAATACTGATAAATACTGACTGAACAAAATGCACAACTCATAAACAGGCGCTATCTTCTCGGGAGATATTCTGTAGATCTCTGTGTAGTTTTATGAATGGAAAAAAAAAGAACTAGAAAAATAAATTAAGTAAACTGAACTGGATATTTTCATGGTTTTTATTTCTCCCAAAGTAGACCCTACATAAGAGAAGAAATTGAATGCTGGTCGTCCCTTGGGAGGTGATTCTTGGAAGCATAACAATAAATTAGAGGATGGGATAAAAGAAAAAGGAGGAAGCTCACGAAAGTAGTCTTGGGAGCAGGATACTTCCAGAGATAACCTGGACTCCTCTCCACTGAGGAAATGCAGGCGATACAACCCAGGCAAGGCCATGGGAGCTGAGGGATCTGTCCACAGACTCCCTCCCCTTCGTGGCTTAGTTATATTAATCACCTGCTATTCCAGAACTTGGTGCTGAACCAGGTCTCATGGTACTGAGTAGAGCTGAGGAAGAAAGCCTCAGAGTCTAGACTTGCAGACACATGACGGAGAACCATACGCAATGTGTGGGAACTGCCCATCTCAGCTAAGGGAAGATGGTGCAAGGTGTCTTCAGCACTGGCTACAGATGTTCTAAACTGACACACAAACAAATCATCAATGCTGGTAGTTCCTTTCAAATACACAGGAAGGAGCTGAATAGAAATACAAATCTGAAGACTTGTGTCTTTTCATGTTCACCTTAATGCAGAGAGCGTTACCTTCATAGACTTTGCAAAGAGCAGCCAGGGAGCTGCCCACATCATGAAGGTACAGAAGCTTCCAGAGGGGGCGGGGAGTGGGGGGAAGAAAACAAAGCAACAAACAGTGATCTGCAATAGGACAGAGGCTAAACTACTGAAGTCTGACTTTTCCTGGGCAGAATCAACCGCACCGAATATGAGACTATGTAAGCAAGTTTTTGGAGCCATGCCTTAAGAAGGACAGAGACGCTATGAAAGATGCTGTAAAGAAATCAAGAGCAAACAAACAAACAAACAAACAAAATCAAAGGTAGCAGGTGCCCCAGTTACTAGGAAGGCTGAGGTAAAATAAAAAAAAAAAAATGAGCTAGAGTTTGGGATTGTCTAGACAGGATACTAAGAGTTTGACCAAAAATCAATAAATAAATGGAAACAAATGCTTTTTTAAAAAAAAAATCTATGGACTAGATTTTGTAATAAGTAAGAAAATAAGCATCTCATTAAATGTTAAGGATACTTTGGATTTATACCTTGCAGAAAATTAAACTAAAGAGAAATATAATCACTGTGCTCTGGCTACTGACCAGCCATACCACAAATAAAATGAAAACAAAAGGAAATTAATTTTGTTCAGCTTGAGGAGGAAAGAGAGGAAGATGCTTAGTTTTCGATCTGCTGATGGTCATAAACGGGTGTCTGCCCCTTCTGTGCTGTGAAGACAGGGAGCGGAGAGAGAAGAGGGCATCAGAGGATGCTAATTTGATGTATCATAGAATTAGTGTGTGTGTGTGTGTGTGTGTGTGTGTGTCTGTGTGTGTGTGTGTATAAGAGAGAGAGACAGAGACAGAGACAGACAGAGACAGACAGACACACACACAGACACACACACACAGACACACACACACACACACAGAGAGAGAGAGAGAGAGAGAGAGAGAGAGAGAGAGAGAGAGAGAGAGAACTAAGAGTTTGGGGAGCTATCATATCATCTGGAAAATTAGCTTCATTCTCTTCATTGCACATGTTCTTTGGAAGCCTGGAGTTCAGACATGCAGGAATGATACAGATCCAGATGTGCCCTGGCTTGTGGAAGCACAGATAGTGAATATTAAACAAGCTAAAGCAAGCATTGTGGGGTGGTGGCCAAAATTGCCAGATGATGAGGACTTCATCTCTGCTCTGTGACAGATGCCTCCTCTTAAGACCCTGTTCCACTCATGACATAGACATCATGTAGGCACCAGAAGAGAATAGTGCTGTGGAGAGCAGAATAAAAGGCTTCAGGAGAAAAGAGAATCTGTTTTGTATTTTTTGGATTTGGTTTTTTCGAGACAGGGTTTCTCTGTGTAGCCCTGGCTGTCCTGGAACTCACTCTGTAGACCAGGCTGGCCTCAAACTCAGAAATCTGCCTGCCTCTGCCTCCCAAGTGCTGGGATTACAGGCATGTGCCACCACCGCCCCATCGGCAAAACCAGAACGGGGAAGGGGAAGGGGTGGGTGGGAGGACAGGGGAAGAGAAGGGGGCTTACGGGACTTTCGGGGAGTGGGGCGGCTAGAAAAGGGAAATCATTTGAAATGTAAATAAATTATATCGAATAAAAAATTAAAAAAAAAAAGAAAAGAAAAGAGAATCTGTATGGAGGAGAGAGATCACTTGTTGATCTGCCCAGGGCATTAGTAAATATTTCAATGAAGTCCAAGGAAAGATGGGGAGTCAGTTCCCCAAACACATCCACTACTGAAATGAGCCATTTTATGTATGCCTTTTCTTTCTCCTTCATCCTCCACAGGGTCTTTCAGTGTAGCGTAGACCTCAAACCTGCTAGGCTCAAACCTGCAATCCCCCTGCCTCACCCTCCAGAGTGCTAGTGTTATAGATTTAACTCACCATGTTCAGTTGATACACTTTTAAACACCTTTTTGTGCTGTGCTGGAGATGGAATCCAGGGCTTTGGACAGTTCAGGTGTGTCAGTTACTTTTCCCCTTGCTGTGATAGGACACTTGACAGACAACTTAAGGAAAGAGAAGTATATTCTGACTCACAATTCCACAAGGAGCAATCCATTCCATGACGACAGTAAAGGTAATATATCTTTCCTGGCAGTGGCTCCACTGTGCAGAAGGCATGTTACTGCTGCTTCTCAGATTATAGTTGGTTAGGAAGCAGAGATAAGAAGGGATCCAGGGCTGGGGTATAATTTCTAAAGTTTCTACCAATTTCATTCCACTCCCATCTCCCTCTTGAAGGTCCCTTGACCTAAAGCCATGCTATTAGCTAAAGAGCTCCTCATTGAAAGGCTGCATCAATGAATAAGGCAGACAACATATACACTCAGGCACCACACATGCCACACATGCACACACACACACACACACACATACACGCACATGCACACCCACACATGCACACACATGTATGCACAAACATAAGAACACGAGGGGCATTTTACATTCAAATCTCATAACACCATGCAAGAACTCTACAAGTGAAGTACACCCACAGTTCGAAACATTCTATTTTTTTAAATAAATATACAAGTCTATAGATTAATTTCTAAAAACTGAACATACCCATGTAACACCACTGAAATCAATAAATAGAACATGACCAGATCCCATGACCATCCTGATTTTTAGCAGAACAAATTGGTTTTCATGCACATACTTGTGAAGTATGGAAAGAGAGTTATGAGTGAAACACAAGTTCATTAAGCAGTTGGGAAATGGCTCAGTAATTAAAGGGCTTGCTGTGTGAACAGGAAGTAGAAAGTTTAGCTCCCCAGAACTCAGCTGAGTGCCAGGTTGATGTGGTGAACTTCCTGTAATTCCAGGAGGCAGAGACAGTGTTGTGTTTTATAAAAATAAAGAGAGAAGGAATATGTTTGGTGGAGGTGTGGTAAGGTGTGGGGAAAGGGGGTCCCTCTTTGAGGGGGAGGGGGGCATGCTGAGCCATCCCTTCCCCCTGAGGGATCAGCCACAGTATAGAATTCAGTATAGAATTCAGGGCATGGGGAGGGGATTTGAGAGGGTAGTAGAGACAGAGAAAGGCAGAGAGAGGGGGGGAGGGGAGGGAGGGAGAGTATAGAGGAGCAGAGGCTGTCCATGAGCAAGTGGAGAGAGGGGGGAGGGGAATGGGGAGAGAGGGAGAGTGGGAAGGGAGGATGGAATGAGAACAAGAAGACAAGAGGGAGCAGCTTGGAGGGGGAAGGCAGCCCCTTTCATACTGAGTCAGACACACCTGGCTGTTGCCAGGTAACTGTGCAGCATAGCCTAGAAAATGCTGACAGGGTTATCTCTCCAGGGAGCAGGCTACTAAGCTTATCAGCAAGCTCTGGGTTCAGCTGATAGGCTGCATAAATAAAGCAGAGAACAACATACACACACATACAGTCATACACCACACACACACACACACACACACACCAATGGGAAAAATACTTCATTGTGTTAAACTCTGAAGAGTCTGAGAATTCCACACGTTTTCTATAAAAATCAAGAGAATGAAATGGTACGAATCAAATCTCCCCTATCACCTGGCTATATGACTTTGGCTAACCCACCAGCTTTTAGAATGCTATTTGCATATGAAATTGGTCTGTCTTATTGAATATCTTTACAATTAAGATACAGTCATAGCAAAGCATAGCAAAGGAGGAAACAGCTAAGGAGAAAAATAATACGAGAAAAAGTCTTAGATAGGAGGTTAGATGCTCTCTTAGTTCCTGTTCTCTTCCTGGAGAAAGACACCAAGACCAAGGCAACATTTAAAAGCACTATCAGGAAGGGGAGCAGGGAGCACGGTGGCATCCTTACTTACACAGGTAGTAGTAGGGAGAGAGAGGGGGGGGTCACTGGGAATGGTATGGTCTTTGGAAACTTCAAAGGCCACCCCCAGTGACACATCATCTCCAATAAGGCCACCCCTCCTAATTCTCCCTAAATACTTCACCATCTGGAAACCAAACATTCAAATATGTTCGCCTATGGGTATGGCATCCATGTCGAATACTCACGAATGTGGAGGCAAAATACTCAGGCATGTGCTATAAATATAAATATAAATAATATAAATATAAATATAAATATAAATATAAATATAAATATAAATATAAATATAAATATAAATACATACATGCATACATACATGCATACATACATTTTAAAGAAAAAAAAAAACAGCTGATTCATTCCGGATTTAAAATGGCTTAGACTGAATAAAAAGTTCAGTAAAACACTTGAAGTAACACCACTTAGCACATGACCTGCCTGGTCTTAGGCAGACAGTGCCATTACTTGGCTACACTACAAAAGGAAACTGCCTTGTTCTTCATAGATGAGTCTTTCATAAACAAGTAAAGGATTTAAGTTGCATTGAGAAGCTGTCTAATATGGGATTATACCAATACAGGGGCCCCAAAAGCAATTAATGAAAGAGTTTAATTTAAAAAACTGGCATAAAAGATTTTACTAAATTTCTTACTGAATTCTCCCAGTTTGCTAATTTCCTTTCCACAGGCTACAGGTAGGATTGCTTGTCCACTGTTCAGATGAGATATCTAATGGATTAGAAGCACATCTGCATTTTCTATACAGTTAAATCATTTTATGTTTCTTTCATTATTCAAATATATTGACATTGTCTTGAGAAAAAATGTTTTGGTTGGAACTATGTTTTTTTTTAAAGACATTTAATGTGTGTGTGTATGTGTGTGTGTGTGTGTGTGTGTCCATCATGTGCATAAAATAACCAGGAAAGCTAGAAGTGGGGACAGTGTCCTGAAACTGGAATTACAGATGGCTGTAACTTGCCTTATGTAAGTGCTGAGAACTGAACCTGGGTCCCCTGTAAGAGGAGCAAAAGGATATTCACTACTGAGTGCCCTCTCCAGCCCCCAAGACTATATTTATTTTGAGGACCAAATGTAATTTGTGTCTATGCTAGGGACAGACATCATCCTCTGGAACTGTGATTCCAGAAAACCATCATTTCCCACCTTTGGGACTTTTTTTAACCTCTCACCCTAATAGATATCTCTTTAAATAGCACAGCTTTCTAACGATGAGAAGTCCAGTCATCTCTCTACATTATAAAATGCATTAAACTTCAAGACAAAGACTTTGACATCTGAAACATAAGTCATTTATCAAAGGCTAATCATCTTTCATAGGCAATGATACAAGAATGGCAATGAACACCTGATCTAACTCCATTGCTAGGAAGGTCACCAGCCCTAGTAAGGAATCTACTACTGTTGTTTTGCTAAGTGGGAATGCTGTCAAATACTTCCTTCTAAAGATTTTGTTTAGACCCTTGGATTAGTTCTGCTTTCAACCTTGACCAGAGAAGCTTCTTCTGCAGTGGACAGCAGTTAATGCAGAGACTCACAACTGGTAGCAAGTGCTGAGACTAAGAGACAGTTGAGAGCTCAGCCCTAAACAGGACATCTAGAGCAACACCTCCAAAACTTAGATAACAGAACCAGCGGTGATAGAAAAAAACATAAGAGCTTGAGGATGAGAAGGAGCACTATGAGATGCTGTCTTCTAAACATGAAATGCTTACTGCACTATTTAATGCACTACAATTGTACTACCTGCACAATACCCAACCTGAATAGGATCAAGCCAGCAAGATAAGTAAGTGTCCTAACAGATATCACTAAATGGACTCAATAGGGTAAAAAGAGGAAGAGTGAGATTATGGAACAAGCAAGGTGGTGTGCTGGAGAACTCAAGAGGAGTGAGAGGGGAGAGTTGGGCTGCATATGATCCAAGACAAATTGTAGACATAAATGAAATTGTCAGTAAATAGGCAAAAGACATTCAAAAAGGAAAAATGAAGAAACACAAATTTAAAATGAAATACTTACAAATCCAATAAAATATGTGCTTTTATCTCCTTACTGAAAACAACAAAAGTTAGTAAACAAAGTCAAATAAGACCCAAAGAAATAGAGTTGAATTGTGTTCATAGGTTTAAATTTTCAAATAGAAAAAAGACATCAATTCACTCCCCAAGTTCATCAATAGAATTAAAATAATACCAATGATAATCTCAGCAAGATTTTTGTTGGAATGTATGTCTAGAGTGAGTTCATGAAGTCAGAGTAAATTTGAAGGAATCACACTTGCAAAGCTACAGTAATCAAGATGTTACAGACAACATCACTGCAGGGATAGGCATGCAGACCAACATATCAGGAGAAGTAACACAGAGTTGCTCTAAACCCTAAGTCATCTTTTGAAAAAGCTACTAAGGTAATAGATTTAAAACAAAGCCATGAAATTCATAGGCATATGGATGATGAATCTGGAAAATACTTTATCTAGTGGGGTCATCCAGACTCAGGCAGATGAAGATGGTATCTCTCATATGTGAATCTTAACTGAAATTGTTATTGTACATATGCGTATGGGAGAATGGTCATTGGTCATAAAACCAGGAACATGAGAGGAGAGGTTTAAAGCAGAAAGAGGGTGATACAAATGACATCGAAGTGGAAAAGGGACTAGTGGGATGCAGGAGACTGGTAGTCAGAGGTGAATCTGGAAGAGAAGTATAGGAGAAAGATCAACCAAAACAAAGGATGTACAAAATATGTCATAGTCAAATGAAACCTGTTACTTTGTATGTTTATTAAAAAGAAACAATATACACATATACATACACACACATACATACATACATACATATCAAAATAAAATAAAACTTCTGCATGGTCTCCTTTTTCTCATTCTAGGAATTTCTGGAATGTTAAGTGCATGAAGTGCCTTTGGAACTCACAGAAATGGAAATGAGCAATGGAAAAAATTGTTTGGGACATTGCAGCTGTTCATCCAAGATTCTTATTCCAAATTTAGAAACTAGATGAAAAATGTTGTTTCTTACTCGTCATAAAATCGGTGTCCTTACTGAACACTGGGTATATTATTTAGCATTTGTTCCTAGAAAAAAAAGTAAAAATATTTTAACACCAAGTATAAATGAATTCAAAGAAAAAAAAACAAGGTGATTTTAAATCTTTTAGGTACTAGTAGTACCAAGGACACTAAAGCCCTGTGTCATGAGGCCAAATGATGCCAATTCCTTGAAATGAGAGGACATCATGTACTTGAGAACAGAAGTAGATGAAGGGAGGTTTTTAGGGAGCCCTAGCAGCCCAAATGGGCTTGGAAAAGCATGGTGGAAGACACCCACGTCCTCTTGAACTTACAGTAAATGGTGTGCTTCAAATTGCTGGTGGCCAGTGGTTTCTTAAAGTTCCTGGCTAGCAATTTGTGGATGTGTGTCACATAAATTCTAGTACGGGAAACATAAAATAGCCAGTCAGCTCTCTACAAGGATCATAAATGTGTGCAAATCCCTTCTTGATAGGAATACTCACACGTTGTATTTGCACTGTACAGTGAAAGTCAGATTCCAAAAAGAGAAGGTGACTATATTCCCATTTTTGGTAGATGAAATCGACAGTTATATCAGCCGTGTTGATCCAGTTGTTAGCAGGTGAATCCGGATGTTAAGCATCTTCTTATTTATCTCTTTTTGTGTCTGTGCAAATATTTCAACCTCTTTATAATGGGGTTGCTTATTTTCTTGTTATTGAGTTCAGAGTGTTCTCTATATATTTGGAGTAATAGTTCTTTAATCAGACATGCCATTTAAAGATATTTTTCTCCATTCTGATTTTTCTCTTCATTCCCTTAATAGTATGTTCTAAAGAGTAAACAATTTTAATTTGGATGAAGCACAATTCATTCCCTATACCCTTTGTAGACCATGTTTTAGTTACTATATCTAAATATATATTTATTCAAGCTTACAAACACTTTCTGTGATGTTATTATCAAGAATTCTTACAGGCTTCATATTTAGGTCTAGGGTGTATATTTAGCTAGTGTTCACATAATAATGTTTTCACATTGATGGAGGAAGAGAGAAAATTTGAAGGGAAAGTAGGTGCTTCTAGTATTAGTAAGCAATGGAAAATGAGTTTTGCACATTTACAGAGATGTCAGTTGAGTCAGTTACATGAACTGTCCATGAATATATTCTCTGTCTTTACGATGCTGTCTACCTAATGAGTTAAATACCATTGGTGTGCTAGCTACATTTCATCACTGTGACAAAATGTGTTGAGATAAACTATATAATGATTTATTTTGGCTCATAGTCTCAGAAGTTTCAGTCCATGGCTGTTTGGCCTCACAATGTATGACCGTTGTAAGGCAGAGCATCCTGGCAGAGAGAGCATAGTAGACTTGAGCTGCTCACTTCATGGTGGTCAGGAGACAGAGTAACCCAGTGAGGAAGGATATAGAAATGAGATATACCATTGAAAGTATGTTTTCAGTGGTCCATTTACTCAGATAATAGCCCATCTAGTTTCTATCACCTCTTAATGCCACCACATTATGAACTTTCAATGAATTATTCTATTGACTATGTTAGAGGCTTCATGGTTGGATCACTTCCTAAAATGCCTACCTGTGAATATTGCACTGAGAATCAAGCTTCTCATGACCTACACGGAACATTTCATACCTAAGCCATAACAGTTGGATAACTAGCTTAGGGCCTATCACTGAATCAGAACATATCCAGAAAACAACCTAAACTCATATCTCTAACTTCCATTCCCAAACCAGTTTCTGGAGTGGAGTTCTTTCCAAGTTAACTACCATCAATCCACCCCCCACACTTGTACTATTATTCCAATTTATTAAGCTATTACTTCCAGCCTAAAACTTAGGCTGCCTTGCCATTTCTTTTTAAATTTTCAGCACAAAGTGGTGCTGTGTCAGTTCCAGACCTAGGCCTGGCTTTTACTCTATTGGGAATCTACTCAAATACAAATATGACCATTTAGTCTGCTGGACAGAGATACTGGTCTGATCACTGAGGGGCTGAAAGACATGGGGGTAGAGATATAGCCATTGCAGATGAAAGACCAAATATGTGAATAAAGTCATCTTGGATCCAGCAGCCCTAGATAAAGGCACAGAACCAACAGTATGTGGATCAGAAATTAGCCTTCCACATCTAGGCCCTGACCAAACTTTCAGGAGCATGAAATTGGTTACTACTGATTTGAACTACCAAATTTCAGGTAGTTTCATGACTACCTAAACAACTTCCAAGCTCCTATCTCAGAACCCCTCATTATACATCTCTATCCAGCAGGTATCAGTTTATCAGTTAAAATGAATAACTTTAGGGGGGAACCTAAAACCCTGGGTTAGATTCCATCATAGCCAATGTTCGTCGTCTCCCAAAGCAGCTCTTAAGACAGGATACAGTAGTTTATTTGGGGAAGGCCACCCAAAAACTATAACAATAGGCAGACAAAGGTGGGGCAAAGAAGGAAGGGTGGGCCACAGTTTACTGAACAACTGCCAGGGGTCACCACTGTGGGTGACTGGGGTTCCATCTTACTGAGGAATGTTACCTCTTATACCCAACTACAGTCCTTATGTTATTTTTTTTCCTGTCAAGAATGCTCCTATATGCCTGTTGTAACTTGATTTCATCAAGAAAAAAATGGCAATAGAGTGGGTAGAGGGTGGGAAAGTGAACCTTGTGAAACACAAACTCAGCATTAGCCTTGCTTCTATAGCTGCTTCATTCAGGACAACATTGTGCCCTCAGTTCAAACACTTCTGCAGAAAAATCCCCAGAGGAAAGTTCTGGGCAGAGGAGATGGTGCTCTTAGTCTCCAAGTGCTCTGCTTTTAATTAGCAAAGACAATGAAGACAGCATGTGGCTTGTGAAATTTTAATTGTGGCCATATTTCAGGTCTTTAAAAAAAAGCTGAAAGGATAACTTTATAAATGAAAGCATAGCTCTGGTCTAAAGGAAAAGAACACTTTTTTTTTTCCAGGATAGCCTCCTATTGCTTAACAGTTTGAAGAACCAAGGCCATTGTTTAATAATTAGAGACAGAGGAAGGACAGGAAAAATACAGGTACCTAAAACCAAGGGTATCAGCACAAAGCAGGGGCCCTTAACTAATGCCAACTCCTGTTTCCACTGAGGACCATTTCCAAAGCTCTGAAACCTTACTGTTCCCACTCAACACAGACAGAAGGAAGAAGGCTACCCTTTAAAGTGAAACCAGATGATGGAACAAAAGCAATTTGTGGTGCGTCATATGGGCCTCCAAAAAGGTTAACTGTCCACATAGATTGCCTGGGACACAACAAAAATTGAAGAAAGGAAGGGAGGCTGCAGCCAGGCTTTGAGCAAGGCCACAGACCAAGGCACTGTCTGAGGATGCATGGTATCTGACAGCTAGTGAGCATGGGAGAGAGCCGCAGAGAAATTTCTTGGACCACACTTACCTCTAAGGTCATCTATCTCATGGGCCTCTGTTTCCTGGCAAAGGAGATAACTCCATGTATTTACCATTATTGTTGCTTTACGTGGTAACACATTATGTTTTTAACAACTTGTGTCTTGATAAAAATTCACACAGAGAGAAAAAATTCTAGGAGTTTATACCAAACTGTTCAGTGCAGTGATTTTAGGGAGACAATAGAGTGTAGAGGAAAATGAGCCGCAAACCCACCTCCTTCCATCTTGCCAGGTCTCTAAGTGCTTTTACAATAAATGTTATTTTACTTTTAAACTATTTTTTTCTGTGCTGGAAGCTTATACTTGGGGCCTTGGAACTGCTAAGTGCTCTTGCACTGAGCTACACCCCCTACCCCCCACCCCCTGACTTCGTTTTTTACCATTTTAAAAAGCATCATGAGAGTGTGGTTAGCAGAGCTGCAGCTTATTCCTGCATCAAGGGGCCCATTTTTAAAGATGAGCACAAGTTTTCAGATTGCAGGGCAGACAAAGTCAGGTGCTGCAGAGGATTTTATTTTCGTTGCCAAAAGAAGTGTAAGAATCAAAGTTGTCAGTTGTCTCATCCATTCCCGATGAAAATCATGGTCAGAGTAGGTTCCTCATCCTGAACTCCTTTCGATTGCTTGCCCCCAGCAGTCTGCTCTCAAAGGAAGCACAATAACTTAAGTAGCTCCAACTTCACCCAGTCTCCCAAATGACTCAGTGTCACTGGGACTCTGAGTCTAAGTGACAATGAGGCAGATGCAAACCTACTGGGAACAAAGAAGAAAGAACGTTTACATGAAGGTCTAAGGCTGTAATACTTCTGTTCCTCATAGAGACCCCGAGGGAGAAGTTCTGGAATGAGAAGAAACCGCATGAGCTCTAAATCGCAGGGACAACCATCTGTACTAAGAGTCACTGCCTGCAGACTAGCAGTCTCCCACAACTCAGTATTCTGAAAGGATGAATCATGCATAGGAGAAGAAATAGCCCAAGGGCTGTTCCCGAGCCTTCTGCACATTTAATATACAGAAACACACTGTGAAGAATGTGTGTTTGCATCCGCCAGCTGTTGCTGCCTTTTGACCTGGAGAAACTTTTCTCAAACCAAGTGTGCATACAAACTGCTTCTCTGGGAGACAAATCTCCAGGAGATGATTTCGCCTCAGGGGTTATTCCTGAAGCCTGCTGTGCTCATTCCTACTTAGTAAGTTCACTGTGGTATTACCCAAGGTCCGTCCTAAAATTTAAAGCAAATAAATGGTTCTCATTAAAACCGGCATGTGAAACACAGTCTCTTTCGCTAGATGTTCTGAAAAATTGATTTGAAATTGTCCACACGAATGATCCTCATACCTGACTGTGTGAGAAGAACTTAGAGTGTCTGTTACAACACTGGGCCCAACTTTACCAGGACCCTAGTTGTGGTTCATTGGTCCAAGGGTGGAGTCTGAGAATGTATTTACCTCAAATGTTCTTGAGTGATCCTATTATTGGTATTGGTTTATGAATCATGAGATGAGATTCTTCTCCCCAGTCCTCTCCCAGGGGGTTACAGACTGATGATCCCTAGCAGCCCCGTATACTAACTAAAGAAACACTTAATCTTGTGTTTGGGGCCATTTTCTGTTGCTACACATGACTGCAAGATTGAAACCAGACTTATTTTGAGTGGCAGTTCTGGAGGCTGAGAAGTTCAAGGGAGAAAAGTTACAGATGGTGACAGCCTCTTATTACAACTCCTAGTGAAAAAGAGAAGGCCAGGCCTGTGTATATGGATGCCAAACAAGAAAGGTGGCCTTGCTTTATAATAATCCACAATCACCATACCTGATCCGGTCCTATGAAAGGCGTTAAGCCTTCCTGGTGTTCCAATAATCTCTTTAAAGTCACCAGCACAATTGTAAGCATAGTTCATGTTGAGATTTGTAGGAAGGCCAACTGTATTCAGATCTTAGTACCCAGCATGTCTCAACTTAATGACAATGCAACCTACATAAACTGGGGACATCTGTGCATCTCTGGGAAGCAGTGCTTCAAAGAAGTGTATAGAAGATGTTAGAGGGCACTGAGCCATATAAATGTAGTAAGATCCTGGCAGGGCGATGGAGCCCGAGAAACCAGAGTCTGCAGCCTCCAAACCCTGGCAACATCAAGTAAATCTGTCAGCAGTTTGCAAAGGCCAGACCACTTCCAACTTGGGTTAGAACATGGAAATTTCGCTAAGGACTACAAAGACTAAAATGAGAACTTAGTTTCTAGAGAGTGTGAGATAGCTGGGTATTACAGTCCCCAAACCTAGAACACTAGATATACACTTATGTGCCATATAAATTAAGACCAGAGAGTACAGAGTCAGTTATAGTACGCTTGCCTAGACCTCCAAGATGAGTCTTGAGTTGGGTCTACTGATGGGGAAGAAGCATTTCCAAATACCCAGGCATCTCCTGTTAAAAGGCAGGCTGCAACTTCATAGCTCCGGAGTGCTGTTCAAACTCTAAAATCCATCTAAAGCTACCAGGAAAAGCTGAGACTCAAGTTACACTTTCAGAAGCAAGACCTTACATTAGGGGTTGGCAGATTTTGGACACAAACTTTTTAGTTTCATAAGCCCTATGGTCTCCATCGAAACTATTCAATATTATCTTTATATCACCACATAGGCACATACTGTACTTAAATAAATTAACAAAGCGGTGTTCAAATGATAAGAAAGTAATTATTAATCTCCTTTGGAATACTTTTACTATTTAAAACTTGAAACTGTTTGATCAACTGATGATATGAAAATAGGAAGTGGCCAAATACAGCCTGTCTGAACTAATTTGCAGACTGCACCCAATTTAACTATTCCCTATGCTAGATCTATCAAATTAAAATTCATCAGACTCCCCAAATGATCCCAATTCTCTCTTTCCAAAGACCATTTCTGGGTTCATAACCACATGCCCACTCCAACATAACCCACAAATAACCCTTTTAGATGCCATTGAGCAACTCAATCATCTGAGTCTTCCCAATTTGTAGAACTTTCAGGGCCTAATGGGAGACACTGATACATTCTCCTGGCCTCGCCATTGGCTCACTCTCACCCATTCTCCATGCTCCCACCTCCTTGCTAACCTCTCTCACATTGGTTTCTCATTTGAAGACAGATAATTCCCCTTCCTCTTCCTCCTCTTCCTCCTTGTCCTTTTTATAAAATTTCTTTTCTTTTCCTTTCTTTCTCTTTTTTTCTTTTTTACTTTTCGGGATGGACTTTCTCTGTGTAACCCTAGCTGTCCTACAACACACTGTGTAGCTAGCACAGGCTGGCCTTGAACTCAGAGATCTGCCTACCTCTGCTTCCCCAATGCTGGGATCAAAGGTGAGCACCACCACCACCCACATTGTCTTTGTCCTTTTCAATCCTAGGGGTTAAACTTAGGACATTGCATGTGATAGGGAAGCACTCTTTCCCTGAACCATATCTCCAATTTCTTTTTTGTTTTTTAGAGTCAGGATCTCACTAAGTTACCCTTGGATTCCCAAGCAGGTCTTAAATTAAATAATACCCTTTCCTTAGCCTCCCAGATAGCTGAGGATACAGAGCTGTTCGATTAGATTCAACATGATCTTCTCCTTCTCCTCCTCTTCTTAACTAGCTAAAATTATTCAACTAAAATTATTAGGTGCGAGGGAAAGCTACTTGAAGCCCCTGTTACTAGTCAATCTGAAGATATGCTTTGCTGTTATTCTGGGTTAGGTCAGGCAGGGGCTGTACTATTGCTCAGAAGACTTTTAAAAATAGTTTAGGTTAAGGAAGGAAGGAAGGAAGGAAGAAAGAAAGAAAGACAGACAGACAGACAGACAGAAAGAAAGAAAGAAAGAAAGAAAGAAAGAAAGAAAGAAAGAAAGAAGTTGAGGGCCTGAAGGATTGTGTTTGTGTGTTGAGTTAGAGAAGGGCTAGGAACTTAAAGATGCACATGTTTATCTCTGCAATATAAGGGGTTTGCAATGGAAATTCAAGATTTCCATTCATTCAGTGGTGAAGTCAAAACCAACCACAAAAGGGAGAGGAGGGGGAAGTGAGCCACTGTGTAGCAATTCTAAATAGGCAAGCCGCTTTGTTTTGGCAAAGGGCTGCACTCATTCTTCAGACCAGTATACAAATATCCTTATCTACAATTCCTCAGCAGGATCTTGGTAAAAAGTAGATGCTGATTCAGCAGGTCTTGGGCGGAGCCTGCACGTCTGAATTTTTGACTTGGTTCCAGAAGTTCCAAGGGTGCAAGGATCATGTAGAAATGCAAGCACAGCTTTTTTTCCTTTGTTTTCCTTTTAAATACTCACAGGCTTTAAAAGAATACCAGATCCACAGCTTTGTCTCATTTGAGGCTAAGCCACTATCATTCAGCATTGCTTTACATGCCTGTCCAGGGAGGTTCTATCCCACACCATAACACCCACCAAAAGAGCAACCAGGCTCACCACACTAGTCAGCCCTTCCTTTCCTAGTCTTGAAGCTTGGACTTGCCCCTATTTCTGAATTAGCCCAAAATATGTCTCCAGATAGAATTCTCTGCCCATCTAACTAAACATATAGAGACTGGGCATTTTTTTTTTTCTTATTCATTGAGAAGTGCATTGTGGGCTAGCAGTACTCCTCCAGCCAACAATGAAAGAGCAGATACCACTGACTTTCTCTGGCATAGCCCTTCATTATTTGCAGAAAAGACACAGTTTTGTCCCTGAATACTTGAGAGTAAATTATGAATGAGTGAGGATCATATATGATGGTACTTAATAGAAAAGACAGTCAGTGTAAGGGTTGATGATGCCGAGGCTATACCGATGTTAGGACATATTACTAGTGGGAATGTAAAAAGATGTAGTCTTTCTGGGAAAGGGGTTTGGTAGTTTCCTAGATGTTTCATTCTAGAGTGAGCATATGACTGGGAAGTTCCATTCCTAGGTAGCTGGCCAAGAAAAATAAAAGTATATGTCCCCACAAAAAACCTGTACAAGAATGTTCACTGCAACACTATTCCTAATAGACTTAAAGTGGAGGCAACCCATACGTGTAATAACTGATCAACGGGTAAATATAGTGGAACGTATCCATAGAATGGAATAATTACAGGATGGAATTGACAACAGGGATGACCCTTGAAAACCTTGGCCTAACGGAAAGTCATAAATCACAAAAAGACAAGTTTCATGTACCTTAACTTATAGAGAATGTAAAGAACAGGCAAATAGATAGAGGCAGAGAATAAGCTAGTAGTGAAAAGGGATTGGGCAGTGACAGCCAAAGGTTATAAGTTTCATTGGAGGATAATAAAAGTGTCCTAAAATTGATTGCAATGATGGATACAGAATTCTATCAATATACTACAAGCACTCAAGTGCACAGTTTCAATGGGCAAATGCTGGAGTGTGTGAATTATGTCTCAGTAAAGCTGTTAAACTGTCACCACAAATTAGGTGTGCAACTCCAAACAAGCAGTGTGGAGACAAAGCTTATGGGATCCTAATGTCCCCAAAAGAGATCGAGAGCTGACCCTTGGTCAGCAGCTTCTCAAAACCACTGAGAAATGCCCAAGTAGCCCAGACCTAACATGAATGAGAAGGCACAGAATGATTCATATAAATAGTGATGCTACAGAATAGTTTATCCTAGTTTGTCTTGCTCTTGAGCCCAGGAAAGAGCTTAATACATAGTAGTCATTACAGAGGCAAATCCTAACACAGGCTGACAGGAGTGCAGGGGATTCACTTCACTAAGCTGCAGCTGTAGCTCAACTACAGCTCCCTATGTGATTCCAGACATCCCAACTGGCAAGACATGAGAGGCTCCTCCCTAAAATGCATGAAAAGTTCATGTCTGAGGCATCCTCACTGTACAAGATTCCCCAGTAGAAAAAAATAAGCTGCTTGCTTAGAGCAACCTGGGTATGAAAGAAAGAAACTCCCACAGCAATCTAGATAGAGCCTGAGACACCCATCCAGGCAGGTGGCTTAAAGCTGGCTAGAAGCATCCCCTCCTGGTATGACATTATCCTCTTGGAGCCAGGTTCCCTGTTAAGTTATGGAATAGAAAAATTTAAAAGACCATATATTTGGCTCACATGGGTGAGAACATTAGATTTATACATAGCTAATACTGAAAGAGTATGATTCTACTACTTAAAAAGCTGAGATAAAATCTAAGTCAAAACAGCATTTTAACTTTGGCCCTTAAGAGGAACCGGAGACTTGGTCAGGCAAATGAGTCAGAGACAATGTGTCTGGAGACTTCCTATAAGGAATGGCCCTGTGGGAGCTGAGTTCCAGAAAATCGGGGCCATGAACACCACCAGTGCTTCTGCAATGTTCCACTGTGGGCCTGAAAAACTGTTGGCTTAATTCTTGCCCCGTGGCTCCAATTTAACTAATGTGCTTGAATATTCTTGGAAACTTGTACCAGGCAGGGTTATTCAACCCAGCCACCCACATGAGGCACAGACCAAGACAGATCATTAGAGAATGCTAGGGTGAAGCCGCATTGAAGATGTGCTCATTAAACACATCTGGAACGACATTGTGATGGCAGCAGCAGCAAACAAGTTGCTGGTACATGGGGCTAAGCACACTATAGGTCCTTATAAGAGCATGACAGAAAAACTATTGCGAAAGAAATATTTGAAAGCCAAGCAAAAACTCTGCCAATCTAACTCATTGAAAAGGGTTTTAAATAAATATATGCAATGTATAACTCCAAGTTTCTGAGATAATCTGAATCAGTGGATCCAAACCCATTTATTTGTCTTCTTCCTGAAGAACAATGCACAGAGAGAAACATCCACTATGAGCTAAAAATTATGAGTGAGTGCATCATTTCTCTAAGGAATGCATACTCAGGAGCTTTCTGAAGCCAGATTGCTCCATGCGCTCATAAGATCCAGGTGTAACCAATTATTACTTTGGGAACTTGGCTGCATAGCAGTACTGCTAAGAACATTTGGTGCGAGCCTTCCTTTTAAATCTTTATCTGCAAACCTTACCCCCAGAATGTGTAAACTTCCCAGAGTCTCTAAATCACTTAGAATAATGTCCTAGGGCAATTTGATAGCCAAAGGTCTCATCAGTTAAGTATGCCCAGACTTGCTTCCTATCCAATTGGCTCTTTTATTCAGAGGATTGTAAATATTCACTGATATTTTATCTTCCATTCCTTTGTCTCTGGGAAGTAGTCTTGGAAATTCTGCTACAAGTTACAAAGAGATTTGAATTGAATACTTTGGGTCTTATTCACAACTACTTCAGACAATGAATACCCTGAATATCCTTCCCCAGATCTCAGACTCAATATCCTTCCCCAGATCTCAGACTTTGTGCTAATCAAGAACAGGCACAATTTCAATCCATGTTTATATCTACTTTGTTTGAGTTTTTTTCTTTATCACTTACTTTTACTTTGAGGGAGGGGTGCTGAATGCAGAACTTAAGGAATTCAATGTGGTCTACCCTTTTGAGCTACACTTAACCCACAGTTGCTTCGGAAATGGGGAGAACTGGAAATTCTATACCTGGGGTTAACTAGAGAGACTACCTCCACTCATTGGTTGAACCAAAGTTCTATTATCACAGTTTTGTCTTTTGTGTATTTATCTATTTGTTTGTTTATTTATTTATTATTTTGCTTGTTAAGTCCATACATTTTTTTCCTCATTCAAGAAGACAGAAAAATCATCTAGTGAATAGTGGATTTGGATTGGAATAGGGACTTTTCCCCACGGGAGGAAATAGCTGCCCAGAATTCTGTTTCCAAGTTCAAAACATTCTTAGTGAAGCCCAAAGACATTCTAATGCAATCTTGGACCTTTAGCATCAGTGTCTTGGCAGTAGCATCTCCAAACATCAGCCTTCAACATGCAGGACAAGTTCCTGCATGACTCCCTCAGAGTCTACAGAGTCCATCACACATTTACAATACAGTATTGGCCACTGGAGGTAACTGTATCCAGTTCCCCCAGGAGACAGGAAACTACTGAAAAGAAGGAACTCCATACCTTGCCCACTCCCCTTTTCCAAGCACAGAGCCTCTTCACCATTCATGGTCACTTGATAAAGTAAGTCTCTGGGTAAAGCTCAGAATTCATTAGAAAACGCAGAAAGAAATCAATTTTATTCTGGAGCAGAATGTAAATATACGAGGAAAAGAGCAGCCCTTCTTCAAGCAAAAGGCCCACTAAAGCTGTCAGTCCCAACATCTTACAATTAAAGATGGAGAGACTGGCTGGAAGATCTCCCCACAAACTAGAACTTGAGAGACAATTATTCATACTGCTGTTATGTAAGGGAATCTTCAGTCTGAATGTTAATCATAACTTGACTGCTACAAACTCCATACTATGTTATAACTTGGCAACAGCAAACCTATATTGAAACTCTTTGCTTTCAATTGCTACTTTTAGTTGTGTTCACTGAAAGAGGAATTGTTACAGTACATGTATGTGTGTTTACTAAGGAAACCATTCAACTACTTTGGGAGGACATGGAATGAAGTGGCCAACAAAAATAAATCCAAGCTCCAGCTTGTGGCTGCACTCAGTCTCTCATCTTACAGCCCCCAGCAGAGACAGTCATTGCTCAAACAGGGGGGACTCGTAGATTTAAAATGAGCCACTGTGGCCAGCAAGTCATAGTTTCTATTTATGTAGATTCATGGTGTCACAAGATCCCATTTACTCATGCACCTCTCTTACAGACCATCAGAGTTTGAGGGTAAATTAAATTCCATAAGCACCAGATATTCTGCTAAGCATTCTCAGAAACACACATAAGGGTAAAACATGGTACAACCATACATTTTTAAGGGCTCAGAATCTAGGAGTGTATAACTTAGAGTGTGTGAAATGTGTGATAAAATAAGTCCATGAAACAGCCACAGAGCCGTGCTGGTGTAAAGAAAGACACGAGGCTTCCCTTTCAGTGATCCAGAAATAATTTCAAGAGCTGCCGTGCAGCTCAACCTCAGAGCATACAGATAGCATGTGCAAGGCCATGTGTCCCATTCCCATAACTGGGCAGGAAGAAAGGGAGGGGTGAGGAAGGGAGGGAGGATCAGTGAGCTGATTTCATCAAAGTGTGGATGTCATTAGATAATGGGGAGAATTTTGAACAAAGGGCTCAGTGGGTCACTCCAAGGTTCAGGTGATGACATGTACAAAGAAGGAAAATGTAACTAAACTGCTGAAGGGCCATGTCATGCATATGGTCTAGGTTTTAGGAAGCCATGGGTGAAGCATTTGAGAATTGTGCTGGAACGATCTGGCTCCTGAATATAATGGAGAGCCTTCCACATGAGAGTGGATACGGGGAGCTACTGCTTTAGGTTTTTGAATAGACAAATATGGGACACAAATTAGTCCAATCTAGAGGCTGGGAAGAGTGCTTAATCAGTAAAGTGCTTGCTATATACACATGAGAATTTGAGTTCAGATCCCTGGCATCCACATGAAAAGCTGGGTATGGTGGCATACAGTTGTAATTCCAGAACTGGATAAGAGGAGACAGGAGGACATCTGTTACTCTCCAGTCAGGTAGTTTTGCTCCATTGACCATCTTCCAATTTAGTGAGGGAGCCTGCCTCAGAAATGAAGGTAGAAAGAAACAAAAGAAGACACCACATGCTGACTACTAGCTTCTACATGAATACATACATGTGCAGGCTCATGGACATACACACACACATGCATGATCACACATATTTACATACCCACACACACAAACACACACATGCACACACGAACACACACATACACACACACACTATTCCACTTAAAAGACGTGTATTTGGCTTAAAAAAAAAAAAGACAATGAGTTAGCCTCAGAGACACTAATCCTACAGTAATCATCTAGAAGGGAAGGGATGTACTTTGATTATGGTGCAAGAACTGAGGAGGCAGGAAGGTCTGAAATTGGTGCCTTACTGATGGTTTCTAGCCCTGTGTTCAACTCACAAATCTGTGAAATGAGAAGTGGTAACAATTTACTGACTGGAAGTGTTCTCAACAAAGACAATGCCAGACAAGAAAGACCTCCTCTCTCTAGAAGATCCTCTTTTATATTGCAGAGTAATTTTGTCAGCTGATTATATGTCTTAGGCACAAATAGAAATTTCTAGCTAGTTTCTGCTGAGACCTTAATTGTAGAGCCTGAGCCAGGTGCTCCACTCCTAATACTTATCTCCAAATGTGGCAGTTCCGAAGCCTGCTTTGACAGCCGTGGTCTGATTTAACTTTAAGGTTTCCCTAATGAACAAAACCAAACCACTTTACCTGCTTTCTCCAGTACTAGGAGGATTCACAAAGACTTTGTCCATGGCCACAGCATTCATCCTCCACCTTCAGCTTTGTTTGCAGGGGGTAGAGTGAACTTCCAAAGACATACAGAAGCTTGCGAGAATTCACTTAAGAATAGAATTAATGAAGAGGCCCATTTCTTAAAAGGATCCAAACACAGACACAGGCAACTTTGCTAGGAGCACTCCATATACTTCCTGTGGGCTTCTGTAGACACACGGTCTTTGATAGACTGGGAATAATAAATTGGGAGCCCAGAAAAGCTACATCAAATTCAGGTTTAGAAGAACTCCAGAGAGCTTCTCTAGGTGGGAAGAGGAAAGATTTGCCATTTTTCTGACAGAGTTGCTCTAAGAGCTCAGAAGGTTACATAATTAGGATACTGATGGGATCCTAAAGCCCTAGCTCCCTCTTTATAAAATTCCAGATCCAAATCTTCTTTCAAGGGCTCTTCCTGGAGACATGATGTTCACATTACTAGGAGTGCCTCTGAGACAACCTTTAAAACATGTCACCCCACGACTAATAGTGAACCCAGCTGATTCCATATGCCTCCAGATATACAAGTCTAGAGCATTTTCCCTTCCCAGACTTTTACAATCTCTGGCTCAAACTAAACTTTCCTCTGTTGGATCCAACAGCCCCAGCAGAGCTCACTTCCCAAGATACTCCTCTGATATGTGCCAAGACAGGACTCCAATTGGAATAGTATTCTGTGGTTTAGAAAGCAAGGGGGTGGGATACAGGGGGGACTTGGAGGGCAGAAAGAAAAGGGGAAATGGTATAAATATAATATCAACAAGTAAAATAAATATTTCTTAAAGAAACAGGCTAAAAATGGACTAGAGAAAGTGGGAGTGGGGCCTCCAGGGAAGTGCTTCTGCAAAGCTTCTGTTTATCTCAGTGGAGCCGGAAGGCAGGTGAGGAATCAGCAGGAATGGATGGTGGCAAAGAGAAACCTGGTGGCTGTCTGGCTGACTGAAGGACGGACCGACCGACCGACTGGCAGGCTAGCAGACTGAGCCAAGAAACCCAGGGGCAACTCCAAAAACATAGGCAGTAGTAAGTGCTTGAGCTGGCAAATCTAGGACTCTGTGGGTGTCTGAGGCTTGGCAGCAAGCTATACTATATAAGGGTAGAGACAGAGAGAAAGCAGCAGGGAGGGGAGAGAAGGAGAGGGGAGGAGAGCAAATGAAAAGGGAGCCTCCTTGGGACAGGCTCAACCTGAGGTTGAGATTCTTTCATTTAGACTGTCCCTCCTTCCCTTCTAAACTCCCTTTAACACAGTTATTGCCAAGGGGGTAAGTGGGGACATCAACATCCTAAAATGACATTTCTCTAGCAACTAAGGTAAAGCCTCCTCAGCACATTGCCCCTAACCAGTTCCTACAAAACTTCAAACCTTTAAGCATTAGCACAAAAACACAAATGTTCCTGTCTTTTAACTCACATGTAATCCATCCATCCATCCATCCATCCATCCATCGACTCATTTGGAACACTCAAAAACCAAAAGCCATCTCTACCTACATCTACCCAGCTCCGTTCCTGGAGGATTCTTCCCAAGCCTGATTTCAACTGTCCATAGTGGTGTCTAACACAAAGGCAACTATTCATATACATTAGAATGCATGGCACTGCTTTCCATGAACAGAAAGTTAAATTGCCTGCAAAGATTGGCTCTTCATTCCAAGGCCACAGGGGTGCATAGCAAATAGCCCTGCCTCTCTAACACTCTCTGTAAGCCTAAGATTTCATTGTGAGGATGTTAACTACATATGTTTAAAAGAGGCACTTCCAAAGAGAATTTTTCCCTGTGAAAACCCAGTAAATACCAGGGTCCCCTTAGATGTTGGAGACCACGCCCTCCAGCACAATTCAGTGCCTTTCCTGCTTTCCCTGGTGCTAACCAAGTGCATGCCACATGTCACCACTCTCAGCTGGCACTTCTCCCTTAGAGAAGCAAACTTTCTCGGAATCTCAGAGTTTGGCGGCGGGGGCAGGGGGCGGGACAGGGGGTGGGGGACAGACTGGACAGGACGACTGGACAAGAGGATGCACGAAGGCTCTTGGGCTAGGCTAGTAAAGCCCACGAGAGTTTTGGAGCTGCTCAGCTCCAGAGGGCAGCCAAGATTTGGGGCTTCTTCCAAAAATAAGCTGCCAGGCCCAGAGCGCTGTGAGGGGGTGGGGTGGGGAGCAAAAGAAGTGTGGTGAGAAAGAAGCAAAAGAGCCCGTAGCCAAACTTTCTCTTCTTAGCCATAGCCTTCTATGCCCAGAGGGTTTGATATAAACCTTGGAGCCCTAGGAGCGGAAGGTGCTCAGGCTCAGGCTCCAGGCGCTGTGATAGAACTCAGTTCCTTGTACCTAAATCAGGAACCACAATCTTTTAGACCTGCTTCCTGGGACTGCGAAAGCCGAGTTCAGAGTAAACAAAGGGAGACCCCACACATCTCCTGCTGTTCCAAGCCAGGGGGTTTAGCAAACGGTTCCAAGGTTCCTAGATGACTGACTGAGCAAACACCCCCCGATCCCTAGCTCCTACCTGGGAAGCCCTGGCTCGGCGGGAAGTGCAGCAGCACCAGCAACAGCAGCAGTACTTGAGGCAGCAGCAGGGCGGGCTGGAGTCCCGGGCTCCCCATGGCGAGCCGGCTCTTCCCCCACCGGGCAGGCAGAGCAGCGCACTTAAAGGGCTGGAAGAGGCCAAGAGACCGAGGGGCTGTGTAGTGAGCCAGAGCCTCTAAAGCCAGGCTGGAAAACTCCTCCTTGGCGGCTTCCTTCTTTCCCTCCCTCCAGTCAGAGCCTGCCCTCCTTCTTCCTCCTCCCTGGAAAGCAGAGCGGTTCAGGGCTCCCCGCCCCACCATTTGCCCACCCCCTCTTTTTGTGCCACCCCTTCTTTCTGGAAACCGGGCTGTTCTCCCTCGGAGGTCTCCAGCTAGAGGTCCTAGAAACCCATTACATCCAAAAGTATTTTCTGCTCCATTTGCATCCCCCTCAGCTCCAAGACACAAACTAGTGGCTCCAGGATTTCAGGGATCGTGGGCACTAGGAAAGAATCTGTGCTTGCTGAAGACAGAAGCCCTTGTGTGTCACATAGAAAAAGAGGCAACCTAGGAGTTTAGAGTTTCCCTCTGAAGCTGGATATCATGGCCTCATAGCATTGACACTCAAGACTATGCCCAAAGTTCATAATTATTATGCCCATTGTACTAGGAAAAAAGTCAGTCAGAAACTTGATTTGGATAGCCCCAGGATTGGAAGCAAGATACACCAGCTCCAAGGTCCATTCTACAATTTTGTTTGTTTGTTTCTCTTTTACATAAGGCTAGACCTGGTGCATACTTGCTGTGCTGCAGTTTCGAATGGGATTTAAGAGCCAGCTGATGGGGAACACAAGAGACAGCAAGTCCTCTGCCTACCCACAGCCTCATAGATTCAGCTGTAGTTTCCTGCAGCCAGATCAATCACTTGGGTTGTTCTCAACCACCCCAAGAACAGCAGAACCAGCCAGAGCTATGGGCTGGCATGGCTACTGGCATCAGGATAAGTTTTCTAGGCTACCCCCAGGATGGATCTGGTTTCTTACAGGCATTTGTGGAAGACAAAACCCAGCCAGTTACCAGTGGGTTCACAAAGCCCCGGTGACTAGACAGGAATCTTATTTGCTGCAGAACTACATCTTTTTCCTTGCCACAGTGTTCCCTTACATAGGCCAAGATCTTTGAGACCAATGACCCAGAAGATTTTAAGTCATTTATTCAAACAGGCCTTTTCCATTTCTAACTAAACCCCCAAACTTAGACTTCCATATAACCCTTTTCAGCATTTAAGAAAACTTCTTTCTAACTCCTCCAGTTGTGAAATATGGGGAAGGCTAGGCCCTTCTGTGGCCTCCCTCAGATCAGACTTTTCAGAGAATAATGGTCGATTTTGTCACAAACAGGCCAGGACTCCAAAGGAGCTTCATGACAAAGAACTAGAAAAGATCATTCCGAGTGAGGTAACACAGACTCTAAAAGACAAGCATGGTAGGCATTCACTTATAAGTCATATTAACCACAAATCGGCAAACCCAAAAGAGCTAAGTAACAAGGAGGGTTCAAGGGGGAATGCATGAATCTCACTGTAAAGGGGAAATAGAATAGACATCACGGGAGAGGGGTCTTGAGGGGGGATTGGGAACAGGATGGATCAAATGTAGGGAGGACAGATGGAGGAAGAACTGGGAGAGACAACTAGAATCAGGGCACAGGGTAGGGATTACTTCTGGGAAGAGCTAGAAACCCAGTGCAATGGAAACTCCCAGGAATTTATGAGGGTGACCCTAGTGAAGTCTCCTAGCAAAGGGGGACACAGGGCCTGAACCAATTGGCTCCTCTCAACAGACAAGACTAACAATGGAGAGATTGGGACACCAACCCAGCCACAGAACCTTTGACCTATAATATGTCCTGCCTATAAGATGTGCTGGGGTAAAGGTGGCACAGAACATATGGGGGTGGCTAATGACTGGCCCAGCTTGAGTGAGACCCATGCCAGAGAGAGAGAGTCCACTCCTGACACTTCCTGGATGGCCAGGATCCAGAGGCTAGAGAGCCCAGAGACCTAGAATAGAATCAAAATGACTGACAACAAAAGCCAATGAAATGATTCCTAATGGTGTTCTACTCTACTCATAGACTGGGGCTTAGCACAAGTGCCGTCAGAGAGGCTTCACCCAGCAAGTGATGGGAACACAGCTGAACATTAGGAGGAGCTTGGGGAAGGAGGTGTGGGGAAGACTGAAGGAGCTGGAGAGATCAAGGACACTACAAGAAAGCCCACAGACTCAAGTAATCTGGGCTCATAGGGGCTCACAGAGACCGAACCTTCAAAGTTCATGAGCCTGTAAAAAGTTAATTAATTAATTAAAGTGGTTTAATAAAAAATTAAAAGACTAAAATGTAAAAAAGCTATGCAAAGCAATAGGTCATTATTTAGAATAACGGTATTGGGGCGGGGTTGGATTTGATTTTTTTGAGACAGGGTTTCTCTGTTTAGCCCTGGCTGTCCTGGAACTCACTCTGTAGACCAGGCTGGCCTCGAACTCAGAAATCCGCCTGCCTCTGCCTCCCAGAGTGCTGGGATTACAGGCGTGAGCCACCACTACCTGGCTAGAGTAACTGTATTAAAAACAAAAGATACTAGCCTGGACCAATGAAATTAAAATCCGTAGGGATGCGATATAATGCTGGAACTGATGGAACCTTTTACTCTTCACTGCTCAGTGGTATTGGTTTTAGATTCTATACCAATTTCATGACTAGACTTTCTCAAGCTGGGCGCTATTGACTTTGGGGGGGCTGAAGGCTTCTTCTCTGGCGAAGGGCTTCATTGAACATGAAATATGTTTAGTAGCAGACTCAGCACTTATACAGCAGATACCAAGAGCAACTCCCGATGCCTAGTTTTGACAACTAACCATTGTCTTGAGACATTACTGAATGTCCCACATATCAAAAATTGCTCTCAGTTAAGAACAATTATTCTTGGTCCCTAAACAAGTGTTAATGTACACTTTCCAAGTCTGTTAGTCTTGTCTAGTGGCCTTCTTTTCCTATATGGCCTCTAAAGTGACGTCTCTCGTGAAAATCAGCACTCATTGAGAAGGAACATCTGGCTCTCTCCTATAGCCTGAAACTGTCTTAACTATAGGAAATGAAAGAGTAAGTATTAAGTCAGTTGGGCCTGAGAACAGTGGCACACCCATTTAATCCCAGCACTTAGGAGGCAGAGGCAGGCAGGTCAGTATGAGTTTGAAGCCAACCTGGTCTACAGAGTGAGTTCCAGGACAGCCAGGGCTACACAGAGAAACCCTGTCTCAAAAGATTTTAAAAAAAATCCCTTAGTTTAGCCAGATGTAGTAATGCACATCTCCAATTGCAGAAAGATTTCAAGTGTGAGGCTACCATGGGGAGACTCTGTCTCTCACATTGTTATCCAGACCAAATTGTAATTGGATTCTCATTTAGTGTTGTTGTTGTTGTTGTTGTTGTTGATGATGATGATGATGATGATGATGATGATGATGTTATTCCTCTGATACCTTCGAAGGTATCAGGGCAAAGCAATGGGTCATTATACCTCTGATACCTTCGAAGGTATCAGAGCAGAAAGAAGGTAAGGAAATAAAGTTAAAAACCCATACTACTCTATCTTGATAGACAACACAATATTTAAGTAGGTACATAACCTGTCAAATAAACTAAAACGTAAAGAGTCGATTGAAATGAAAATGAGTCAGCCAGAGAGTGTCATGTGGACCCTGATCTTAGCTCTGCATTGCTTGCCTGCATTACTATTAGTAAACATGGACAACGATTCTGGTTTGCAACAGGAAGCCAGGAAAGTAACAAATAATTTCCAAATATCTGCCCAGCAGAGATGCTGCACTGACTGACTTGAAACATCAAAACATAAAAGGATAAATATGATGCCGTTTGAGATTTCAAAACTCAAGCATACTTGAAAAAAACAAGGATCTTTAGAAATCAAGTGTTTTTCTCCCTCCACGAAGCATATAAAGATGTGTCATATAAAGTGTTTATTTAGCAATATACATAGTAGCAAAATGTGAGTGGTTTCTATACATATCAATATTCTTTAATAGAAGAATCATTTTATTAATTATCTATACATATATGTGATTAAATACTATGTGGCCTTTAAAATGAATGAACAAGATGCCAATGTGCTTATAAGAAATGCATTCCAAGATCTCCTACACAAGGAGCAAAAAAAAAAAAAAATGATTCTATTAGGCTGACCTTTGTGGTTTGGAGAAAGCAAGGTAACAGTACAGTATGGGGAAGACAGAGTAGAAAAAGTTGATATTATAAAATCCTTTGTACTGTTGAAATGCTTAGGCATGTGATATTTCCTTTTTATTATTACAAAAATACATCATTGGAAATGTTTTTGAAAACACACAGCTGAAATGAAAACACACTCAGGACACCGAGGTAAGAAGATTTTGAGTATAGTGCCAGCCTGGGCTACATATGGACCCTATCAAGAAAGGGAAAAAAAGTATCTTCACAGCATACCAGCAATATTATAGCAGAGTTGCTCACAAAAAATTTCAAGATCTCTCAAGTTTATGCAGCTGTCTCTCCAGCACTATGAATAATTGTTTACTCTGGGCAAAGTGGCAGTGAGAAAAGATCACAGACATCACAGTCTTGCAGTCCTGACAGTCATCTGCAGAGCTAGCTGCAGAAATCAACAATAGTCTAATCCCCTGGACCAAAGCAGAGTGGGCTTCAGTGGGAAAAAAAAAGGAATGGATTCCTAGAATTTACTTGTTCTTTCTTCCTTGAATATGTTCACTCAAAGCCAGCACTGGAGGAGAGTCATCCACAGACTACGGGAAAGGGAGGGTCTAAGAAAGTCAAAGGCAAGGCCAGCTCCTCTCTACTCTGTCCAGTCTTCCACATCTCTTTATTCTCCTATCCTCTTAAACCAGATCTCTGGTTCATCCCTTTCCACATCTTCTCATGATAAATGGATGGGAAGGGGAACTTTAAATGACCCACTCATCATTCCTTAGAAAATGAGTCCTCCTGGTGGTAAAATCCAGGAACCTCTCCTTGGTTTTCACCATGTTCAGATGTACTGTGATGATGCCAGGTTTTGTTTTGCACTATCTCTTTGTATAGGTATATCCAAAACATTGACTCCTATTGAAACAAATTGAAAAACCAAAGCCATAAGCAGACTTTGGCAAGATGTATTACATTAATATTTGGTTAAATTTGTTGAGCATGATTAACTGGGAAATAATGTGTTCTGGGTATAGTAGATCAATTTCTTGCTAGATAAGATAGTGTTTACTGCACAAGTCATAGAAGTTTCCTGTTAACTGATAAAAGGCTTTAACTTTTTAATTTTACTATGTTTTATCATATATACATCCATGGCCAGATTCTACAACTGAATACATCTGAGAAACAAATTGTTTAATTGATCTAATATAAATAGATCTGACATACAGTTAAAAATGAATATTTTTAAATTAGATTTTTCAGATATCAAGTGACTATCAAATTATCATATCAGTTTCTTTTTTAATTTTTTATGTTATCAAAGTGCCTCTTATTCATGATGAAATTACCAAGATGAAATTAAACAAATAACTTCAACTCACAGAAAGATACTATATCAGTTTCTAAAGTCTTATTCTATGCATGTGTACTGATTGCAGTTAGTACCAAACACTTCAGAGAGTAACATTTATACAAGCTACAAAGTCTATTAGATATTCTAAGAAAAAAGAATAGAAGTACAAGGCGATTTGACATGCATTTATTGGACAGGGGATGAAATAATACAAGATCGGGGTGAGTTTGGTTATTGGTTATTGGATGCTACTTTAAAAAGTAACTCTAATGTACTTTGTACATGAAGTACAAAGTAACTAAAGACAGTCTAAGAGTAAAATGTGCTTACAATCTTTCAGTTTAGAGACTTCTCTTCCTATGCTACTTAGAATGATTCAATGTAAGAAATAGAGAATGTATACACTGTGAAGATGCAAAGAAAAACATCTGTGGTGTGAAAAAAATATACTAAAGAAAAGCAGAGGCAATTTCCACAAAAGTTGATGTGTGTATGCAGTGAAGATACAGGAAAAAATGTTTGTATAAAGGATGAAGAGGAAAACATAAGGAGAATACAGAAATGCCAGAAGGTAAAATTTAAGAAACAAAAGAAAATTGTGGTGATAGCTCTCTTTTGCTTAGAAGCCTTACAACCAAAGTGGGCTGAATACCCTGAAAAAGGACACCTTTCTTTCTACTCCAAAGAGAACTGAGTTTTCAGGGCAAATTGCCATCTTCCAACATCTGGAAAGACAGCCAAGTCTGTGAATCCCAGCTGAGATCTGAAACAGAAGACACATTGTGACTATAATTTATATAACAAATCAAAAACGTGCTGGAAGCTTAGTGTGGAATAATGTGAGAATATAGAGCTCCTGACAAGGAACCAGAGTCCTAGCAATTGGCCTCACACTGCTGTGGGCTTTACCTTCAGGAGTCCTACCAAAGTTTCCTGATGAAGGTCCAAGAAACACCCTTTCAGCTCTGGCAGGGGGAAAAAGAAGACTGATAGTTTCAGAGATAACTTTACATAAAAGACGGAAGACTCAATCAATCAACTACAGCTTTATTCCATCTAGGTAATGGCATGTTTCTGCTTCCAGGTTTTTTTTTCCTGAGAACTTTTTATTATTTTTTTAATTCGGTATATTCTTTATTTACATTTCAAATGATTTCCCCTTTTCTGGCTCCCCATTCCCCAAAAGTCACATAAACCCTCTTCCCTCCTCCTGTTCCCCCATCCACCCCTTCCCACTTCCCTGTTCTGATTTTGCCCTATACTGCTGCACTGAGTCTTTCCAGAACCAGGGGCCACTCCTCTGTTCTTCTTGGACATCATTTGATGTGTGGATTATGTCTTGGGTATTCAAAGTTTCTAGGCTAATATCCACTTATTAGTGAGTGCATACCATGATTGATCTTTTGAGACTGGGTTACCTCACTTAGTATGATGTTCTCCAGCTCCATCCATTTGCCTAAGAATTTCATTAATTCATTGTTTCTAATGGCTGAATAGTACTCCATTGTGCATATATACCACATTTTTTGTATCCATTACTCCGTTGAGGGACACCTGGATTCTTTCTAGCTTCTGGCTACTACAAATAGGACTGCTGTGAACATAGTGGAGCGTGTGTCCTTATTGCATGCCAGGGAATGGGTTACAGAGCTAAACAAAGAATTTTCACATGAAGAACTTCGAATGGCTGAAAAGCACCTTAAAAAATGTTCAACATCATTAATCATTAGGGAAATGCAAATCAAAAAACCCCTCAGATTTCACCTCACACCGGTCAGAATGGCTAAGGTCAAAAACTCAGAAGACAGCAGGTGTTGGCGAGGATGTGGAGAAAGAGGAACACTCCTCCACTGCTGGTGGGTTGCAAGATGGTGCAACCACTTTGGAAATCAGTCTGGCGGTTCCTCAGAAATCTGGGCATGACACTTCCGGAGGATCCTGCTATACCACTCCTGGGCATATACTCAGGTTTCTTAACAACATCTTATATTACCTATGAGAGGACCTTTTTTTTTTTTTTTTTTTTTTTTGGTTTTTTGAGACAGGGTTTCTCTGTGCAGCTGTCCTGGAACTTACTCTGTAGACCAGGCTGGCCTCAAACTCAGAAATCTGCCTAAGTCTGCCTCCCAAGTGCTAGGATTAAAGGCGTGCACCACCACTGCCTGATTGAAAAGACTTAGAAAGAAAGAAAGAAAGAATGAAAGAACGAAAGAAAGAAAGAAAGAAAATGCTTGAGAAGGTTATATCCCATAACAAAAGAACAGCAGCACAATGTGTATGGATTTCAGCTGAGCTGAGAAAACAGACAATGAGAAGGCTTTGGGAGGCACAAAATCAAGAAAGGAGACAGAAAATGAAAACTCAAAAGAAAAAAGCATCCGGCATCAGTGGCTGCAGCAAATATTGACCATGTGATAGCGGTCAGGTTCTTTCAATTTAAAGACTGACATTGGGACCTCTGTTAGTGAGGAGTCTCCACCCCCACAAATTTTGTAGACTGCTTCCTCTCTACTGCACAGAATTTGCTTCCTAATATTAATTATACAGAAATATTTTGTACTATCTTTTTCCCCCACTAGGGTCCATCTTTTTTTTTTTAATATTTTTTATTTTCTATATTCTTTGTTTATATTCCAAATGATTTCCCCTTTCCCGGATCCCCCCTCCCCATATGTCCCATAAACCTTCTTCTCTCCATCCATTATCCAATCACCTCCCTCCTTTTTCTCTGTCCTTATATTCCCCTCCAATGCTAGATCAATCCTTTCCAGGATCAGGAACCTCTCCATACTTCTTCATGGGAGTCATTTGTTATGCGATTTGTGCCTTGGGTATTCAGGGCTTCTGGGCTAATTAATATCCACTTATCAGAGATTGCATTCCATGTGTATTCTTTTGTGATTGGGTTACCTCACTTAGGGTGATATTTTCCAGATCAAACCATTTGCCTAAAAATTTTGTGAATTCATTGTTTCTAATTACTGAGTAGTATTCCATTGTATATGTAAACCACATTTTCTTTTCTTTTTTTAAATTTTTTTTATTCGATATAATTTATTTACATTTCAAATGATTTCCCCTTTTCTAGCCCACCCACTCCCCGAAAGTCCCGTAAGCCCCCTTCTCTTCCCCTGTCCTCCCTCCCACCCCTTCCCACTTCCCCGTTCTGGTTTTGCCGAATAATGTTTCACTGAGTCTTTCCAGAACCAGGGGCCACTCCTCCTTTCTTCTTGTATCTCATTTGATGTGTGGATTATGTTTTGGGTATTCCAGTTTTCTAGGTTAATAACCACTTATTAGTGAGTGCATACCATGATTCACCTTTTGAGTCTGGGTTACCTCACTTAGTATGATGTTCTCTAGCTCCATCCACTTGCCTAAGAATTTCATGAATTCATTGTTTCTAATGGCTGAATAGTACTCCATTGTGTAGATATACCACATTTTTTGCATCCACTCTTCTGTTGAGGGATACCTGGATTCTTTCCAGCATCTGGAAATTATAAATAGGACTGCTATGAACATAGTAGAGTATGTATCCTTATTACATGGTGGGGAATCCTCTGGATATATGCCCAGGAGTGGTATAGCAGGATCTTCTGGAAGTGAGGTGCCCAGTTTTCGAAGGAACCGCCAGACTGATTTCCAGAGTGGTTGTACCAATTTGCAACCCCACCAGCAGTGGAGGAGTGTTCCTCTTTCTCCACACCCTCTCCAACACCTGCTGTCTCCTGAATTTTTAATCTTAGCCATTCTGACTGGTGTAAGATGAAATCTTAGGGTTGTTTTGATTTGCATTTCCCTAATGACTAATGAAGTTGAGCATTTTTTAAGATGCTTCTCCGCCATCCGAAGTTCTTCAGGTGAGAATTCTTTGTTTAACTATGTACCCCATTTTTTAATAGGGTTGTTCGGTTTTCTGGAGTCTAACTTCTTGAGTTCTTTATATATATTGGATATTAGCCCTCTATCTGATGTAGGATTGGTGAAGATCTTTTCCCAATTTGTTGGTTGCCGATCTGTCCTCTTGATGGTGTCCTTTGCCTTACAGAAACTTTGTAACCTTATGAGGTCCCATTTGTCAATTCTTGCTCTTAGAGCATACGCTATTGGTGTTCTGTTCAGAAACTTTCTCCCTGTACCGATGTCCTCAAGGGTCTTCCCCAGTTTCTTTTCTATTAGCTTCAGGGTGTCTGGCTTTATGTGGAGGTCCTTGATCCATTTGGATTTGAGCTTAGTACAAGGAGACAAGGATGGATCAATTCGCATTCTTCTGCATGCTGACCTCCAGTTGAACCAGCACCATTTGTTGAAAAGGCTATCTTTTTTCCATTGGATGTTTTCAGCCTCTTTGTCGAGGATCAAGTGGCCATAGGTGTGTGGGTTCATTTCTGGATCTTCAATCCTGTTCCATTGATCCTCCTGCCTGTCACTGTACCAATACTATGCAGTTTTTAACACTATTGCTCTGTAGTATTGCTTGAGGTCAGGGATACTGATTCCCCCAGATTTTCTTTTGTTGCTGAGAATAGTTTTAGCTATCCTGGGTTTTTTGTTGTTCCAGATGAATTTGATAATTGCTCTTTCTAACTCTGTGAAGAATTGAGTTGGGATTTTGATGGGTATTGCATTGAATCTGTATATTGCTTTTAGCAAAATGCCCATTTTAACTATATTGATTCTACCGATCCATGAGCATGGGAGGTTTTCCCATTTTTTGAGGTCTTCTTCCATTTCCTTCTTCAGAGTCTTGAAGTTCTTGTCATACAGATCTTTCACATGTTTGGTAAGAGTCACTCCAAGATACTTTATACTGTTTGTGGCTATTGTGAAGGGGGTCATTTCCCTAATTTCTTTCTCAGCCTGCTTATCCTTTGAGTATAGGAAGGCCACTGATTTGCTTGAGTTGATTTTATAACCTGCCACTTTGCTGAAGTTGTTTATCAGCTGTAGGAGCTCCCTAGTGGAGTTTTTTGGGTCACTTAGGTAGACTATCATGTCGTCTGCAAATAATGATAGTTTGACTTCTTCCTTTCCAATTTGTATCCCTTTGACCTCCTTATGTTGTCGAATTGCCCGAGCTAGTACCTCAAGTACAATATTGAAAAGATAAGGAGAAAGGGGGCAGCCTTGTCTGCTCCCTGATTTCAGTGGGATTGCTTCAAGTTTCTCTCCATTTAGTTTGATGCTGGCTACCGGTTTGCTGTATATTGCTTTTACTATGTTTAGGTATGGGCCTTGAATTCCTGTTCTCTCCAAGACTTTAAGCATGAAAGGATGCTGAATTTTGTCAAATGCTTTTTCAGCATCCAATGAAATGACCATGTTGATCGGTAGAATCAATATAGTTAAAATGCCCATTTTGCCAAAAGCAATATACAGATTCAATGCAATACCCATCAAAATCCCAACTCAATTCTTCACAGAGTTAGAAAGAGCAATTATCAAATTCATCTGGAACAACAAAAAACCCAGGATAGCTAAAACTATTCTCAGCAACAAAAGAAAATCTGGGGGAATCAATATCCCTGACCTCAAGCTATACTACAGAGCAATAGTGTTAAAAACTGCATGGTATTGGTACAGTGACAGGCAGGAGGATCAATGGAACAGGATTGAAGATCCAGAAATGAACCCACACACCTATGGCCACTTGATCCTCGACAAAGAGGCTGAAAACATCCAATGGAAAAAAGATAGCCTTTTCAACAAATGGTGCTGGTTCAACTGGAAGTCAGCATGCAGAAGAATGCGAATTGATCCATCCTTGTCTCCTTGTACTAAGCTCAAATCCAAATGGATCAAGGACCTCCACATAAAGCCAGACACTCTGAAGCTAATAGAAAAGAAACTGGGGAAGACCCTTGAGGACATCGGTACAGGGAGAAAGTTTCTGAACAGAACACCAATAGTGTATGCTCTAAGAGCAAGAATTGACAAATGGGACCTCATAAGGTTACAGAGTTTCTGTAAGGCAAAGGACACCATCAAGAGGACAGATCGGCAATCAACAAATTGGGAAAAGATCTTTACCAATCCTACATCAGATAGAGGGCTAATATCCAATATATATAAAGAACTGAAGAAGTTAGACTCCAGAAAACCGAACAACCCTATTAAAAAATGGGATACAGAGTTAAACAAAGAATTCTCACCTGAAGAACTTCGGATGGCGGAGAAGCATCTTTTTTTTTTTTTAATTTTTTTTATTCGATATAATTTATTTACATTTCAAATGATTTCCCCTTTTCTAGCCCCCCCCCACTCCCCGAAAGTCCCGTAAGCCCCCTTCTCTTCCCCTGTCCTCCCACCCACCCCTTCCCACTTCCCCGTTCTGGTTTTGCTGAATACTGTTTCACTGAGTCTTTCCAGAACCAGGGGCCACTCCTCCTTTCTTCTTGTACCTCATTTGATGTGTGGATTATGTTTTGGGTATTCCAGTTTTCTAGGTTAATATCCACTTATTAGTGAGTGCATACCATGATTCACCTTTTGAGTCTGGGTTACCTCACTGAGTATGATATTCTCTAGCTCCATCTTAAAAAATGCTCAACTTCATTAGTCATTAGGGAAATGCAAATCAAAACAACCCTAAGATTTCATCTTACACCAGTCAGAATGGCTAAGATTAAAAATTCAGGAGACAGCAGGTATTGGAGAGGATGTGGAGAAAGAGGAACACTCCTCCACTGCTGGTGGGGTTGCAAATTGGTACAACCACTCTGGAAATCAGTCTGGCGGTTCCTTCGAAAACTGGGCACCTCACTTCCAGAAGATCCTGCTATACCACTCCTGAGCATATATCCAGAGGATTCCCCACCATGTAATAAGGATACATGCTCTACTATGTTCATAGCAGCCCTATTTATAGTTGCCAGATGCTGGAAAGAACCCAGGTATCCCTCGACAGAAGAGTGGATGCAAAAAATGTGGTATATCTACACAATGGAGTACTATTCAGCCATTAGAAACAATGAATTCATGAAATTCTTAGGCAAATGGATGGAGCTAGAGAACATCATACTAAGTGAGGTAACCCAGACTCAAAAGGTGAATCATGGTATGCACTCACTAATAAGTGGATATTAACCTAGAAAACTGGAATACCCAAAACATAATCTACACATCAAATGAGGTACAAGAAGAACGGAGGAGTGGCCCCTGGTTCTAGAAAGACTCAGTGAAACAGTATTCAGCAAAACCAGAACTGGGAACTGGGAAGGGGTGGGAGGGAGGACAGGGGAAGAGAAGGGGGCTTACGGGACTTTCGGGGAGTGGGGGGGCTAGAAAAGGGGAAATCATTTGAAATGTAAATAAATTATATCGAATAAAAAAAAAAGTCTGTGGCTTGGCCAAAAGATGTTTACCACAAACAGAATATTGTTCAACTGCACAAGCCATAACACTAGCATCACTGCATCACTCTATCATTAAATGGAAGAGGCAGAGAGGCCTGAGACTTTAGGGCCTTAAAGGCACAAGTAAAATGATATGAGCCTCCAGCAGGCCAAAGGCCAAAGTAAGTTGCATAAAGAAGTAGTTCTATGCTCTTGGTCTCTATTTCTGCTACATAGAGTTCAAGTGATAAATTGGCTGGAGATGAGAACCACAGGCCAGGTTTATAGGTAGTTATACATGACTTTGAGAGCACTTACCTAAAAGTATATAGTAGCAGCATTTATATGCCTATATAGCATCTCTAAGAGGAGACACAAGAAGAAATCTCAATAAGCAAAATTCTGAGTACTTGCTTGGTTACTTGAAAGGACACTAGATATGGATTAGCCTTCTCTGCCCATAGTACTTCTGTCAAAACAACCATTTAGACCTTGTCCACTGTCATCCTCCTTTGCAGAACAGAACTTTCAAACCAAACTCAAACCACAAACAAATGAGATTCAGCAATGGGCCCATATTTGTATAATCTCTTTTTAAAAATCCTGTTCTTCATTATTCTTGATTCATAGATGTGGACTTATCTTCTGAAGACAGTTTTGGCATCAGATAGCAGCTATCACTTTACAGGCCTGGACAATGTCCTCTCAGATGTTTTGAGTCAGACCGCTATGCCGTTTCTCAGCCAAAATTCATAAATCCCGGAGATCAGGGCTGAAAGTAGAAAGGTTACTACTTATGGCAGTGCATGGTACATTCCATGAAGTTGAGAGATAGAAGCAAGATGGCTTTTGAGTTGTAGGCCAGACTGAGCTACATAGAGGAACATTCTCAAGAAAACAGAAGAAAAGGAAAGGAAGGAAGCAGATGGGAGGGGAGAGGAGGGGAGGGGAGGAAGTGTAAGGAGAGGAAAGGGAAAGAGAATTGGAGCAACATCATTCACTATCATCTTTAGTGATCCATTAGCAAAATGTAGTTTCCCACATCTGTTGGTCAAGTGGTTATAGTACCAAAGGGACCCAACACAGATTCCATTTAGTGAAACTGTTGGCTGGACACTCTAGGTACAGCATACCATTAACTTAACAAGCAGAAAAGGGTTGCTGTCTGGGTAGGGCGATTAAGGCTACCATAAATATATTGGACTGCAATTATAACTTAATAGGTGTATAATATAGCATGCCTGGAAAATAGGAAATTCTCAAGTGTGTCTCTCAACAGTTTCATGTCACATAATAAAATGAATAGAAAATTATAATTCAACTCAGGTAAGACTGTTAATATGCCCAGAGATTTCAGGAATGATGTTTTGTGCTGACCCATCAAAAAAAGAGCAATGAACAACTGAGGTACTTGGAGTAAAAAAGAATTGCAGCAAGGGAAATATTGGGGAAAAAAGCACTTACTGATATCATCTATGACCATATGAGCATTGTAGAAATGAGGACTATTATGCTTATGTTTCTTCCCTATTTTAATGCAAACATTTACTGTACACCAGCCAGAAATTTTCACCTTATTATCTAGCACCAAATACAATCTTAGTGCGTTTACTTAAGACATTACAACTTGGGCCAGGCGTGGTGGGGCACACCTTTAATCCCATTACTAGAGAGTCAGAGATAAATAGACCTCTGTGAGTTCTAAGCCATTCTGGTCTGCAAAGTGAGTTCCCAGACAACCAATGTTACACAGAGAAACTATCTCGAAAAACCAAAAAAGACATCACAACTTAAATATGCAAGTGACAAGATATCAAAGGAAGAGTGTGAATCAGCTTGGAAGAAAAATGAACATGACTCAAAGATAAAAATGAGCTGTGTAATCTCTTTTGGGGAAAGAACATTTTTCTCAGTTGTACATGGCAACAGAAGGCCTTGATATGTCTTTATTCAGAGACTAAGTACATGTTTAGGAGATGTGTATTGATTCCAAATTGGCTGGGAGTAAACTTTAATGGTTTTCTAACCTATCAACTTGCCTAGGCTGAGGTACATTTCCACGAATTCACTCTCTTGTTTGTTTCCAGTTAGGATCAGCCACGGAGGAGATTTTGGGGGTTTTTTGAGTCTGGAAGAGACGCAATGGACATTCTCAAACACATATGTTCATGCTCTGCTAAGTCACCTCATTGGTGTGAAACAACAGGGCTTGCAAATAACCTGCCTTCCCCAGAAGGGGAAGCTCCTGACTCTTAAGCCCTGCTGTGCTTAATGGTGACTAACGTCAGAATTGAGAAATCACATGGTTTCCAGTTCTTTCTTGTGGGGTTTTAGCTCATCCTTGTTGGTTCTGGTCTGCTCTTGATTTCCTCTATTTTGTATCTCTTTCTTCCCTTATTGTTTGTCTCACTTTCTTCAAGCTCCAGCAGCAAACAGATTAAGAGACAATGGCCATAGAGAGCCTGCTCAGCCAGTTCCCACAGTTCCACAGAAGCAGTTGCCTTTAACCTATCCATGATGCATATAATTTTGAGCATGTCAAGATTACAATGGAAGTTGAACAACCATATGGGGCTATCAATTCAGTGGAAAAATGAGGGAAGGGGGTAGATTCAAAATGTTAGCTATGAAGGTTTCAGCTGTCTCCACTACAGTGCACAAGATCCTTGAAACTTGAAAACAGTAGAGAAAAAGAAAGGGGAACAGTAGAATAGCCAAATAGGGAAGCTATAGTGAGCACTGACATCTGTATGTCAATGGTGGTGGGACATCTGACTCCCATAACAGTTTGGCTTCAGCTGTAAGCTGAAGAAATATATAGAAGGGAACATGACTCAGGACAAAGGATATATGGAAGTATGATCTGGAGCCAGGAGATAAAAGAAAAATGGAACAAGGTGAAGAAGTTAGGGTTAATTGCTTTTTAAAAGATTTGTTTTATTTTTACTTGTATGTGTCTGTCTATGTTAGGGTGTCTGATCCCCTAGACCTGGAGTTACAGAAAGCTGTGAGCTGACATGTGGGTTTTGGGAATTGAACCTGAGTCCTCTGGAAGAGCAGCTAGTGCTCTTAACTGCTAATCCATCTCTCCAGAACCTCCTTTAATATTTTATTTATTTTATATATGTGGATGGTTTAGTTGCACATACATCAATCTATCTGTACACGAGAAGAGGTCATCTGATCCCATGAAACTACAGTTATAGATGGTTGAGAGCTATAGATGGTGCTGGGAATTGAACTCAGGACCTCTGAAAGAGCACCTAGTCCTCTTAACCACTGAGCCATCTTTCTAGCCCATTTTTTAAAGATTTATTCTAATTTTATGTGCATTGTTGTTTTCCCATATATGTATATTTGTGTGAGGATGTCAGATCATCTGGAACTAGGATTACAGACAGTCGTAAACTTCCATGTGGGTGCTAGGATTTGAACCAAGGCCCTCAAGAAGAGCAGCCATTGCTCTAACCATTGAGCAATCTCTCCAGTCCTGTTTTTTTTTTTTTAACACATTAACTATTGATTCTTTGTGAGTTTCACATTACATATTCCAATCCTGTTTATATCCTTATCGCCTCATATCTACCCTTTGCCCTTGCAACCTTAACACACACACACACACACAAACCCAAAGTATAGAAAACATCAGATCATGGAAGCTGTGGTATGTCACAGTGTGTCCCACAGTTTGTCCCTCTGTCTACACATCTTCACTTGCAAATGTTCATTGCAATGAGTCATTGGTCTGCTTCAAGATTTCTGGCTTCTGTGATACTATCAATATCGGATCTTCACTGGGACTTTTTCTAGTTATCTCATTGCTACCCTGGGTTATGGAGCTCCTGCAGCTTTGGGGCAGCAGGACAGGCCCTTTCACATGTCCCAACCATTTGTAGATGATACAAATTTTGGGATAGATCAACTCAGAACCCTGGATTTGGGACTGGGTGGTAGCTAAGTTCGTCTAATTTGCTCTCTGACCTGCACCACCAGGGTGAGCTCTCCAGCACTGCTCCAGCTAGGCCACGCAATGCCACCATCAGCAGAAGGCAGGGGCAGCTCTCCTGCTGTCATGCCATGGGGCCAGTTTCTTAATGATCGAGCCCCATAACTTCAAAGACCTCATTCAGCCTACCATGTAATTTGGTTTATAGCATATAAGGTTTGAATATGCTTTGCCTAGGGAGTGGCACTATTAGGAAGTGTGGCCTTGTTGGAGTAGATGTATCCTTGGTAGAAGTGCGTCACTGTGGTATGGGTCTTAAGACCCATTTCCTAGCTACCTGGAAGCCAGTCTTCTCCGAGTGGCCTTCAGAAGAATATGTAGAACTCCCAGCTTCTCCTGCACCATGCCTGCCTGGATGCTGCCATGTTCCTGCCTTGGGGATACTGGACTGAACCTCTGAACCTGTAAGCCAGCCCCAATTAAATGTTGCCTTGGGACAGGATCCTTCCAGCTTCCATCTGTGCCCAGAGCTGACCCTGTGCCACTGCTCTCCATACCCAAATTCTGCCCGGAGCCTTCAGTGGGGACAAGCCACAGTCAGAGACAACAAGATCAGCTAATATGACAGATAACCAGAATGTGAGAGGCAAATGCAAAAACATAAGCAACAGAAACCAAGACTATTTGGCACCATCAGAACCCAGTTCTTCCATCACAGCAATCCCTGGATACCCAAACTCACTGGAAAAGTTCTCTATCATGATGATGATAGGGAACTTTAAGAAGGACATAAATAACTCCCTTAAGGAAATACAGGAGAACCCTGGTAACCATGTAGAAGCCTTTAAAGAGGAAACACAAAAAATCCTTAAAATATTAGAGGAAAACACTACCAAACAGGTAAAGGAATTGAACAAAACCATCCAGGATCCAAAAATAGAAATAGAATCAATAAAGAAATCACAAAGGGAGACAACTTTTGAAATAGAAAACCTAGAAAAGTGATCAGGAGCCATAGATGCAAGCATCACCAACAGAATACAAGAAATAGAAGAGAGAATCTCAGGTGCAGAAGATACCATAGAAAACATTGACACAACAGTCAATGAAAACGCAAAATGCAAAAAGCTTCTAACCCAAAACATCCAGGAAATCCAGGACACAATGAGAAGACCAAATCTAAGCATAATAGGTATAGAACAAAGTGAAGATTCCCAACTTAAAGGGCCAGTAAATATCTCCAACAAAATTATAGAAGAAAACTTGCTTAACTTAAAGAAAGAGATGCCCATAAACATAAAAGAGGCCTACAGAACTCTAAACAGATTGGACCAAAAAAGAAATTCCTCCTCTCGCATAATAATTAAAACATCAAATGCACAAAACAAAGAAAGTGAAAAAGGGCAAGTAACATATAAAGGAAGACCTATCAGAATTACACCAGACTTCTCACCAGAGACTATGAAAGCTAGAAGATCCTGGGAAGATCTCAAGCAGACCCTGAGAGACTCTGAACCTGTAGGCCAGCCATATACTCCAATCTTGTTCACAAATGCCAGCTCAGACTACTATACCCAGCAAAACTCTCAATTACCATAGATGGAGAAATCAAGATATTCCATGACAAAGCCAAATTTACACAATATGTCTCTACAAAAATCCAGCCCTACAAAGAATAATAGATAGAAAACATCAACACAAGGAAGGAAACTACACCCTAGAAAAAGCAAGAAAGTAATCTTCTTTCAACAACCCCAAAAGAAGATAGCCACACAAACATAAAGATAACATAAAAAATAACAGGAAGCAACAATCACTATTCCTTAATATTGTTTAATATCAATAGACTCAATTCCCCAATAAAAAGATATAGACTAGCAGACTGGATATGTAAACAGAACCTAGCATTTTTCTATATACAGGAAACTGCACCTCAGTGACAAATATTACCTCAGAGTAAAAGGCTGGAAAAAAATTTTCCAAGCAAATGGTCCCAAGAGACAAGCTGGAGTAGCCATTCTAATATCAAATAAAATAGACTTTCAACCAAAAGCTTTCAAAAAAGATAAGGAAAGACACTTCATACTCATCAAAGAAAAAAAATCTACCAAGATGAATTCTCTGAACATCTGTGCTCCAAGTGCAAGGGCGCCCACAATCATAAAAGAAACTTTACTAAAGCTCAAAACACACATTGCATCTCATGTAATAAAATTTAGAAACTTCAACACCCCACTCTGATCAGTGGACAGATCCGGGAAACAGAAACTAAACAGAGACACAGTGAAAACAAAATTTGTAGGCAAATGGATGGATCTAAAAACTATCATCCTGAGGTAATACATAAAAGAAAACACATGTACTCACTGACAAGAGCGTGGAATACCCACGATACAACTCATGGACCTGAAACTCAAGAGGAAGGAAGTCCAAAGAGTGGATGCTTTGGTCCTACTTAGAAGGGGGAACAATATAATCAAGAGAAGTAGAGGGTGGGAGGGACTTGGGAGGAAGAAAGGAGGGGGAGGGGAAGGGGGAAAAGAGGGGGAAGAATCAGCTATGGGAGGAGATGGAGGAGATGTATAGAGGGTCAGGAAATTGAACAGAGATGTGTAGCAATGGGGGACAGGGAACTGGGGGTAGCAACTCCAGTAAGTCCCAGATTCCAGAAAATCAAAAGCCTCCTGGAACTCCACAAGGATGGCATTAGCTGAAATACTCCACAAAGGAGACAGAGAACCTGCCGAGACCATATCCAGAGGCTAGGGATGGCTCCCCAGTTGAGGGATGGGGCCACCCACCTATCTTCAAATTTTTAACCCAGAATTGCTCCTGTCTAAAGAAAATACAGGGACAAAGAGTGGAGCAGAGACTGAAGGAAAGGCCATCCAGAGACTGCCCCACCTGGGATCCATCCCAAATAAAGTCACCAAACTCAAGACATTATTGCTGATGCTCAGAAGTGCTTGCTGACAGGATCCTGATACAGGTGTCTCCTGAGAGGCATTGCCATACCCTGACCAATACAGATGTGGATGCTTGCAGCCAACCATCAGATTGAGCACAGGGACCTCAAGAAAGGAACTAGGGGAAGGACTGATGGAGCTGAAGGGGCCTTATCTGGCATCAATGGAGTGGGAGGCCCTTGGTCCTGTGAAGGCTCAATGCCCCAGTGTAGAGGAATGCTAGGGCATTGAGGTGGGAGTGGATGGGTGGGTAGGAGTGGATGGGTGTGTGTGTGGGGGGGGGAGCATCCTCATAGAATCAGGGGGAGGGGTATGGGTTAGGGGGTTTACAGAGGGGAAACCAGGAAGGGGAATAGCATTTGAAATGCAAACAAATAAAATATCCAATTAAAAAAAGGTTTTTTAATTTAGGCATTTTTTTTATCAAGTATATGGAAACAAAACATGTATATGGAAACAAAAAACTTGCTTATTGTGTAAACAATATGACTAAGATGAGAAAAAATGTTCTTGATACATAGTCAAATTTTCCTCTATGCTTTTATCTACCTCTAATTCTATGCCACTAGTATCTATATTCCTGCCGGAGGGGCAGGGGAGAGGTGCCTTCATCATAGTGTCTGTTCACAGCAGTAAAACTCTAAGACAGAAGTTGGTAGGGATTGAGGTATTGCTGTGATAGGCCTGACCATGTGTTAGTTTGGAAGAATGTGGATTTTGTGATTTTGGATTTGGAAAGCAATGGAATGCTTTCAATGGGGGCTTAAGGGCCCATTCTAGTAGGAATATGGAAGACTTTGCTGCTGAGAGTGATTTGAACTGTGCAGACCTGGCCCAAGAGGTTTCAGAGGAGAGAAATTTCAGTATGTGACATAGAGACTGGTTTTGTGGTATTTTGGTGAAGCATGTGGCTGCTTTGCTATTATCTGAAGAATATTCCTGAGACTTATTTAGGTGAAGAGATTTAGATTAATTGCTTTCACAAAAGTTCCAAAACAGCTTGGTATAAATTCTGGTTTATGGTTATTAAAGTTCGCTCTTAGAAAAGTGTTTTAATAAGAAGGAGGAAGCTAAAAAAAAAAAAAAAAGGAAAAATATAAAATGTATGGTTCAAGTAGCAGAGGGGCACCAGGAAGTGAGATGGAGCTGAATCCTGTGTTCAGGAATATCAAGTTGAATTAAAGAAGTGGTGAGTTTGGGGCCATATCCCACCCAGTTTAGATCTAGGCGTGGTAGTTGAAGCCTTTAATCCCAGGCAAAGGCAAGCAGATCTCTGAGTTCAAGGCCAGCCTGGGAAAGAGCAAGTTCCTGGTAAAGAAAAGCTTAAGGCTAGTCATGGTGGTACACACCTTTAATCCCTGCATTATAGGAGAAAGAGCCATGCATGTCTCTCAGTTCAAGGTTAATCTGCAGAGCAAGTTACAACCAAGGACAACCAAGCTTAGCCAAAGATGGAGCCAGAAAATAAAAAGCTGGTAATAGAAAAGGGGGGAGGGAGGGGGCATGTTCCAGCTTCAGCAAGCAGCAGAACTCAGCAGCTTTGGGCTCGTGGCTCTGGTTTTAGAGTCCATACTAGAAGGGACTCCTGGGACAATTGGTTCTGGTTAGCTAGGGCTAAGAAATTAGCAGTGATTAAGAAGAGAACAGCATCACTGAGGTGAAATCTGGGAAGTGTTTTCTGAGAGCACAAAAACGTCATGTTCTAGAGATAGCCAAGACTGTACCTGTGCTGCAGCTGGGCTTGGTAAGGTGTAAGAATTATCTAGATGGTTTTGAAGGTATGAAGGGGTCATGGAGAGCAACTGAGGCTTGGCACTGTGCGAGGCCGCAGAAGGTCAATGGTGAAGATGTATCCTCAGCTGCAGTTGATGGCCCAGGACTGAAGGGGTCATGCAAAGGAGTTGAGGCTTGGCACCATGAAGAGAGCCTATGAGAGGCTATTGGTGAAGCTTAGTTACAGTGGAAGACAGCAGTGTATTGGAGATACCCATACCATGGGATGATCACCAAGAACATTAGCAGTAATGGAGTGGAGTCAACCAGAGCCTACAGTGTTACAGAGGGCAGAGCTGTAGATGTGACCCAAGCACTTTGGAGGAGACCAGAAGATCATGTGTGAATCCAAGACTTTAAAATAAGAAGCTGTAACACTGAAGTCACCTTGGAGGCTCCAAGACATTTGACATTCCAGAGCCATGGGCTGTATGCTGAGGAAAGCTGCTGACAGGGAGTGGACCCAGCCCAGGAGAAAGAAGTTTGTTGCTGTCAACAAAGATGAAAAAGGAGCTGGAGATCTGAAGACTGCTTTGACACTAGACATAGAGATACAGTGCTTGGAGTTTGCCCAGCTGGTTTCCTGTCTTGCTTTGGGGATTAGTTAAGTGATTGGATGAATCTCAGAAGAGACTTTGAATTTTGGACTTTTAACATTGTTGAGACTGCTATAGATTATGGGAACTCTGGAAGTTGGACTAAATGTATTTTGCACTATGCTATGTGTAGGTATGACACCCATAGATTCTTGTTTGGACAAGCCTATGGGGGACAGGAGTGGAATATGGTGATTTTGATATGCTTAGCCAAGGGAGTGGTATGGTCTTGTTGGACTAGGTGCGACCTTGTTGGAAGAAGTGTGTCACTGTGGGTATGGGCCTTAAGACCCTCATCCTGGCTGCCTGGAAATCAGTCTTCCACTAGCAGCCTTCAGATGAAGATGTAGAACTCTCAGCAACTCCAACACCATGCCTGCCTGGATGCTGCCATGCTCCCACCTTGATGATAATGGACTAAACCTTTGAACTTGTAAGGTAGCCCCAGTTAAATGTTGTCCCTTATAAGAGTTGTCTTGATCATGTTGTCTGTTCACAGCAGTAAAACCCTATCTAAGCATAATTTGTCCTCTTTCCTAGCAGGCAATTAGTGAAAACAGGAGGTCAGAACAGTTCAGAGGCAAAAAATAGGTTAAAATGGCAATGGAAAAACAATTTGTGTCCATCAGGCTATGAATTTGAAAAGGACTTTTTGGAATACAGACTATTATAAAATAGATGTCTCATCACAAATATTGTATTGGTTTGACTAGCCCCTTATAACACAAATACACATACATGCAAACACACACACACACACACACACACACACACACACACACACACACACTGGTACTGATGCACCCCATGTCTAGATCTAATAGAATTGGCTCAGGTTTTTACAGAGGTATTTCTGGCCCTGCAGTTCTTTATTTACAACAAGGTTATCTGGCTGCCAGCTGAATGGTGGAGCTGCCTTCCCACAGATGACGCTAACTCTGGTGATGCTTTGGTACATCCCTGGAGGCTTAGCATTTTCGAATATTGCTTCATCCAGAAAGGATTTGCTGGAAATGACAGCCTTATGACATAGTTCAAGTCAGAGAAAGATGATCGGGGAGTAGGTGGAAAGATCTGATGTACCCCTGTGTTATCAGTCCAAAAGTCAGCATCACTACTGAGTCTTATGCTAGAAAATTAGTTCTAGAATATAGAAAAGTACTTCCAGCTGTAACAGCAGGCAACACACATGACCATTTTACTCCCTCCTTCCTTCTTCCTCTGTGTGTATGCTCACTGACTGCCACTCATGATTGAGCCCAGGGCCTTTCTCCTCCTTTTCCTAAAGATTTTCCTTGGATGTAGAATACTTTTGACTCATTGGGAGGCCCTCAGGGAGAACAGAGGACACACAGAAATCCTGCTGTTTGATCAGAGCTCTGAGGGCTGAGGCCAAGTAAAGAACCAAAGCCAAGTTTAAAAACAATGAGTCCTTCCTGGCTTGCATCATCTTGTAATGATAACTAATCAAATGCTTCATTTAGCCAAATCCGATGGGACTTTTTGTTCCAAGTGGTTTCCAAGACTCAGTCTTTCTCTAACCCTAGTAAATAGCCAAAGCAAAATTTATCCATGGGATACTTAACATGATTTGCACAAGAGTTGAGCACAAACAAGTCAGATAAATATTTTGAGCTATAGAATATCTTTCATATAGTTGTCTAAAGCTTCCCTGATTTGCTGTGTATCCTACCTCTGCCCTGGGGTATTGTGTGTCCAAATTGTGTTTGTCTGTTATTACATAAGATATGTAAATTTCTCCATTTGCCTCATGCTCCCTTCTTTTAAAAAGAAACACACTATGATGCCTTTAGGGCATATGATCTAGTACTGTGAAAACTAGTGTTCAATATATCTTATTCTCAGTGAGTTTATATTACATGGCCACCTCATCATTCAGCTCATGTTCAACTATGCCCAAAGCTGTCTAAACTTGTGCTTCAGTTGTGAGAAGCTGCCTCTAAGATATGACATGGCCTTTTCTTTCTTGAATTCTCAGCAACTTTGCACACACACCTACATCCATTAACATCCCCCATGGAGGGGAAAGGGACACACAAGACCTTGTACCTCTCTAAGGATCCCCACGCAGCTAACCAGTTGCCAGTGAAGGAACAGAATTTTTCAGTGGTATCATATCCATGCTCTTTTAAATAATCTCAACTACATAATCTCAACTAAATTCATTTGTTCAGTAAGTAGGACTTGATCATAATTATTTCTTTGTCTGGTCATTAGTGCCTGGTCTGAGATGAATACACATCTGTTCATTCTTCAGGAAAAGTAGCAGAATAACTTCCAGCATCATGCTTCTGAGAAAAGCCAATGCCTGCTGTAATGACACTGTTGACCCCAATAGACATATTTTAATTATTACTCTTTTATTACTCCCCTGGAAAGCATGTAGTACTGATAACAACTTACTACTTCTAGTAATATGACCAGCTATAAGCTGGCAGTAAACTAACATGCACTACTAATTATATTAATTTTGATTGCTTAAGCTTACCCCCAACTCCACATGTAATGGATCTCAACAAATCTACATTTTTTTCTGTATCTCTGTGCTTGGCACCACAATCTACCCTTGACTCGTACCTTCCACTACATGCCATTCATGAACCCATCTGTACATCTCCTTGATTTTTCTTCCTTGGACTGCTTGAGTCCAGCTATGTCTCTCCATCTTCCTTGTGACTCTTTTAGCCGGTGCTACCTCCAATCCTAGCTCACCTGACGTGCTATCTATGGCAACCTAAGTCATTCTCTGCATCTATTCCTGTTCCTTCTGCAACCTCAGTATTCTTTTCATTTAGTATAATTAGAGTCAACTGCCACCTGCCTACTTAGGACCCTGATTAAAGAATGAAACCCTGACCATAGATAAGAAAGTTCTGTTTAATCTGCATCCTAGTATAAACTTGTCTCATTCATCTTTTTTGTCCTGAGGGATGTTCTGTTCTGTCTTTGGATATATTTTCATCTGCTTGATTTTCCTATACCTTTTTTATTTTTTATTTTTTTTACAAAACACCTCCTGGTGTTCAGATGTTATATTAATCTTCTTCAGAAAACTACCTCTGATCCTAGCAGATCATTCTTATATGCCATATGCTATAAATTTTCCAAAATGGCCATAGCCATCACTAATGTTCCTTATGCTATTCTTATTATGTGACATTGCCATTCTTCCTATATAGGATTTCTATAGTCTTTTTCGTAGTATTAACACATGGGGCCGGGCAGTGGTGGCACACACCTTTAATCCCAGCACTTGGGAGGCAGAGGCAGGTGGATTTCTGAGTTCGAGGCCAGCCTGGTCTACAGAGTGAGTTCCAGGACAGCCAGTGTTATACAGAGAAACCCTATCTCAAAAAATAAAACAACAAAAAACAAACAAACAAACAAACAAACAAACAAACAAAAAGAGATGGGAATAAGGAAATGGTCAAGATTACCTTAACTCCAAAAACTGTTCCACCACAGAGGCATGAAAGACTGTGTGTGAAAACTTTCCAGCTAAGCCAAAGTGACTCATGGACAAGAAATGATCAGTGTCGATTCAATTTTGACTTGATTCATTGCACAACACTAGATAACGAAAATCTCTACTTACTATCAACTCCATATTTCTGCAAAGTATTAGACCCATACTAGAATCTGTTTCTTTGCATTTCCCAAAAGGCTAAGATTGTTTGGGTGCAAATGGAGACCATGTCCCATTTGCTCATCATTGTCATTGCATTCAGAGTCAGTAAAGAGAATATGGTAAATACTCAACCTATTTTTCTTACTTAATTAATAATTCTATTGTTTATATAAGTTTTGGAAAATCTTCCATGAGGAAGCTTGAAATAGCAGTTCAAAAGTATCTAATTCTGAACGTTTCAATAGACATTTCAAATGACATTTCTCACAAAAATATTAATGACTTAAAGTACAGTGTGTGATGACTTTATGTTCATTCACCAGTTTGAGAATACTAAGCACTGTACCATAGCGGTATTTCACTCTGGTGGTTCATAGGAGGAATGTTTAAATAATTTGCCCCAAACCATTGATATTTATGTATTCTACAGTTTCAGTTGCTATGTTCTGAATGTTTGTGTTCTTCTATAATTCATCTGTTGAAACTATAGACACCAAGGAAATGATATTAAGAGATAAAACCTGGAGAGATAATTCAGGTGATCAGATTGTTTATGAATGGGATGTGTCACCTTGTGAAAGAGGACTGAGGGAACATATTTGCCCCTTCTAACAGGGAATGCACTGAGTAGGCATCATCTATAAATAATCACCTAATGTCTCACCAAAATCAGTTGCATTGCACCTTCATCTCAGACTTCCTAGCATCTAGAACTTTGAAGGGTACATTTATTTGATATGTACATTACTTAGTTTACAGCATTTTGTTATGTAACCCTAAATGTATTAAGATATCTGTTTAGTTTTAAAGTTGGAAATTAATGAATTAATTATTTGAATGTATCCAGAGTAGTTGTACCAGCTTGCAACCCCACCAGCAATGGAGGAGTGTTCCTTTTTTCCACATCCTCACCAGCACCTACTGTCTCCTGAGTTTTTGATCTTAGCCATTATGACTGGTATGAGGTGAAATCTCAGGGTTGTTTTGATTTGCATTTCTCTGATGACTAAGGCTGTTGAACATTTCCTTAGGTGCTTCTCAACCATTCGATATTCCCTAGGTGAAAATTCTTTGTTTAGCTCTGAACCCCATTTTTAATGGGGTAATTTGACTCTCTGGAGTCTAACTTCTTAAGTTCTTTGTATAGCTTGGATATTAGCCCTCTGTCAGATGTAGGATTGGTAAAGATCTTTTCCCAATTTGTTGGTTGCCGTTTTGTCCTTTTAACAGTGTCCTTTGCCTTACAGAAACTTTGTAATTTTATGAGGTCCCACTTGTCAATTCTTGATCTTAGAGCATACGCTATTGGTGTTCTGTTCAGGAACTTTTCCCCTGTGCCCATGTCCTCAAAGGTCTTCCCCAGTTTCTTTTCTTTTCTTTTCTTTTCTTTTCTTTTCCTTTCTTTATTTTATACATTCTTTGTTTACATTCAAAATGATTTTCCCTTTCCCGGTTCCCCCCCTCCCCATAAGTCCCAGGTGCCCTCTCCCCTCCCCCTGTTCCCCAATCATCCCCCTCCCACTTCTTTGTCCTGGTAATCCCTTGCATTGCTGCATGAAGCCTTTCCAGGACCAGGGCCCTCTCCTTCCTTCTTGGGAATCATTTGATATGTTAACTGTGTCTTCTGTATTCAGAGCTTCTGGGCTAATATCTACTTGTCAGTTACTGCATTCCATGTGTGTTCTTTTGTGATTGGGTTACCTCACTTAGGATGATATTTTCCAGTTCCAACCATTTGCCTAAGAATTTCATGGATTCATTGTTTTTAATTGCTGAATATCAGTCTGGCAGTTGCTTAGAAAACTGGGCATGACACTTCTGGAGGACCCTGTTAGACCACTCCTGGGCGTATACCCAGAGGATTCCCCCTGGCATGCAATATGAACACATGCTCCATTATGTTCATAGAACCCTTATTTATAATAGCTAGAAGCTGGAAAGAACCCAGATGTCCCTCAATGGAGGAATGGCTACAGAAAATGTGGTATATATACACAATGAAATACTACTCAGCAATTACAAAGTTTCTTTTCTATTAGTTTCAGTGTGTCTGGTTTTATGTGGAGGTCCTTGATCCACTTGGACTTGATCTTTGTACAAGGAGATAAAAATGGATCGATTTGCATTCTTCTACATGCTAACTGCCAGTTGAACCAGCACCATTTGTTGAAAAGGCTAACTTTTTTCCACTGGATGGTTTTAGCTCCTTTGTCAAAGATCAAGTGACCATAGGTGTGTGCGTTCATTTCTGGGTCTTCAATTCTATTCCATTGATCCACCTGCCTGTTACCATGCAGTTTTTAACACTATTGCTCTATTGCTTGAGGTCCAGGATACTAATTCCATCAGAAGTTCTTTTACTGTTGAGAATAGTTTTAGCTATGCTGGGTTTTTTGTTATTCCAGATGAATTTGAAAATTGCTTTTACTAACTCTATGGAGAACTGAGTTGGGATTTTGATGGGGACTGCATTGAATCTGTAGATTGCTTTTGGCAAGATGGCCATTTTTACTATATTAATCCTGCCAATCCATGAGCATGGGAGATCTTTCCATTTTCTGAGATCTTCCATTTTTTTCTTCGGAGACTTGAAGTTCTTGTCATAGAGATCTTTCACTTGTTTGGTTAGACTCACACCAAGATACTTTATCTTGTTTGTGACTATTGTGAAGGGTGTCATTTCCCTAATTTCTTTCTTAGCTTGTTTATCCTTTGAGTAGAGGAAGGCTACTGATTTGTTTGAGTTAATTTTATATCCAGCAACATTGCTGAAGTTGTTAATCAGCTGTAGGGAAGTGTAAAAACAGCTTCCTAAGGTGTCAAATATGTTTCTGAAAGCCTGACTTGTACCATTCCTATGTTCTGTCTCTTCTCAAATAGTGAGCAGCAAGGTTTTTCTTTTTGTTTTTTGGTGTGTGTGTGTGTGTGTGTATGTATGTTTGTGCATGTGCGTGTGTGTGATTAATAGCCAAATATTAGTATGCTTTGCTTTTCTGTGTGATTTGGAACAAGAAGAAATTACAACAAGAAAACTAAAATTATCTATAACATGATCTGGGAATATCCACTAAAGGCTTTTTAGAAGGTTCATACTATTTATATTACATATGAAAACAATATGTGTAATTGTTTTTTTAATATGTGTAATTGTTATCCATTGCATGAGTAAAACAGTGTCTAATGGATTAGCTATGGCAATGGGTACAATGAATAATAAGAAAAACCTAGAGGCAGGAAGCTGATGCTTCAGACACTGTAGGTTGCCAACATGGCATCTGTCACATATTGTTCACTGCTGCTGCCAGAGCCCCAGTTTGGAATTTTTTTAATATTTTTTATTTTCAATATTCTTTTACATTAAAAATGATTTTCCTTTTACCGGTTCCCCCCTCCCCATAAGTTCCCTAAGCCCTCTTCGAAGCCTCTGCCCATTCTCCTATCAACGCCCTCCTACTTCTCTGTCCTGGTATTTCCCTACAATGCTAGAACAAGCATTTTCAGGACCAGGGACCTCTCCTTCCTTCTTCTTGGGAGTCATTTGATATGTGAATTGAGTCTTGGATATTCAGAGTTTCTGAGCTAATATCCACTTATTAGTGACTGTATTCCAAGTGTGCTCTTTTGTGATTGGGTTACCTCACTTAGGATGATATTTTCCAGATGCAACCATTTGCCTAAGAATTTCATGAATTCATTGTTTTTAATTGCTGAGTAGTATTCCATTGTGTAAATATGCCACATTTTTTGTATCCATTCCTCCATTGAAGGACATCTGGGTTCTTTCCAGCTTCTGGCTATTATAAATAAGGCTGCTATGAACATAGTGGAGCATGTGTCCTTATTACATGGCAGGGAATCCTCTGGGTATATGCCCAAGAGAGGTATAGCAGGGCCCAGTTTTCTGAGGAACTGCCAGACTGATTTCCAGAGTGGTTGTACCAACTTGAATTCCCACCAGCAGTGGAGGAGTGTTCCTCTTTCTCCACATCCTCGCCAACACCTACTGTCTCCTGAGTTTTTAGTCTTAGCCATTCTGACAGGTGTAAGGTGAAATCTCAGGGTTGTTTTGATTTGTATTTCCCTAATGACTAATGATGTTGAACATTTTTTAAAGTGCTTCTCAGCCATTCGAAGTTCTTCGGGTGAAAATTCTTTGTTTAGCTCTGTACCCCATTTTTAATAGGGTTATTTGGTTCTCTGGAGTCTAACTTCTTGAGTTCTTTGTATATATTGGATCCCTCTGTTGGATGCAGGGTTGGTGAAGATCCTTTCCCAATTTGTTGGTTGCCGTTTTTTCTGCTTGACCATGTCCTTTGCCTTACCAAAACTTTGTAATTTTATGAGGTCCCATTTGTCGATTCTTGATCTTTTCCCTTACCGAAACTTTGTAATTTTTTTTTTTCCAAAAGGAAATAAACTTTTTTTTCCTCTTTTTTTTTTATTATTCGATATAATTTATTTACATTTCAAATGATTTCCCCTTTTCTAGCCCCCCCCCACTCCCCGAAAGTCCCGCAAGCCCCCTTCTCTTCCCCTGTCCTCCCACCCACCCCTTCCCACCTCCCCGTTCTGGTTTTGCTGAATACTGTTTCACTGAGTCTTTCCAGAACCAGGGGCCACTCCTCCTTTCTTCTTGTACCTCATTTGATGTGTGGATTATGTTTTGGGTATTCCAGTTTTCTAGGTTAATATCCACTTATTAGTGAGTGCATACCATGATTCACCTTTTGAGTCTGGGTTACCTCACTTAGTATGATATTCTCTAGCTCCATCCATTTGCCTAAGAATTTCATGAATTCATTGTTTCTAATGGCTGAATAGTACTCCATTGTGTAGATATACCACATTTTTTGCATCCACTCTTCTGTTGAGGGATACCTGGGTTCTTTCCAGCATCTGGCAATTACAAATAGGGCTGCTATGAACATAGTAGAACATGTATCCTTATTACATGGTGGGGAGTCTTCTGGGTATATGCCCAGGAGTGGTATAGCAGGATCTTCTGGAAGTAAGGTGCCCAGTTTTCGGAGGAACCGCCAGATTGATTTCCAGAGTGGTTGTACCAATTTGCAACCCCACCAGCAGTGGAGGAGTGTTCCTCTTTCTCCACACCCTCTCCAACACCTGCTGTCTCCTGAATTTTTAATCTTAGCCATTCTGACTGGTGTAAGATGAAATCTTAGGGTTGTTTTGATTTGCATTTCCCTAATGACTAATGAAGTTGAGCATTTTTTAAGATGCTTCTCCGCCATCCGAAGTTCTTCAGGTGAGAATTCTTTGTTTAACTCTGTACCCCATTTTTTAATAGGGTTGTTTGGTTTTCTGGAGTCTAACTTCTTGAGTTCTTTATATATATTGGATATTAGCCCTCTATCTGATGTAGGATTGGTGAAGATCTTTTCCCAATTTGTTGGTTGCCGATTTGTCCTCTTGATGGTGTCCTTTGCCTTACAGAAACTTTGTAATTTTATGAGGTCCCATTTGTCAATTCTTGCTCTTAGAGCATACGCTATTGGTGTTCTGTTCAGAAACTTTCTCCCTGTACCGATGTCCTCAAGGGTCTTCCCCAGTTTTTTTTCTATTAGCTTCAGAGTGTCTGGCTTTATGTGGAGGTCCTTGATCCATTTGGATTTGAGCTTAGTACAAGGAGACAAGGATGGATCAATTCGCATTAGGTCCCATTTGTCGATTCTTGATCTTAGAGCATAAGCTATTGGTGTTTTATTCAGGAACTTTTCACCTATGTTCATGTCCTCAAGGGTCTTCCTCAGTTTCTTTTCTATTAGTTTCAGTGTGTCTGGTTTTATGTGGAGGTCCTTGATCCACTTGGATTTGAGCTTAGGACAAGGAGATAAAAATGGATCAATTAATATACTTCTGCAAGCTGACCTCCAGTTGAGCCAGCATCATTTGTTGAAAAGGCTATCTTTTTTTCCACTGGATGGTTTAAGCTCATTTGTCAAAGACCAAGTGACCATAGGTGTGTGGGTTCATTTCTGGGTCTTCAATCCTATTCCATTGATCTACTTGGCTGTCCCTGTACCAGTACCATGCAGTTTTTAACACTATTGCTTTGTAGTAGTGCTTGAGGTCTGAGATATTGATTCCCCTGGAAGTTCTTTTACTGTTGAGAATAGTTTTAGCTATCCTGGGTTTTTTGCTATTCCAGATGAATTTGAGAATTGCTCGTTCTAACTCTATGAAGAACTGAGTTGGGCTTTTGATGGGGGATTGCATTGAATCTGTAGATTGCTTTTGATAAGATGGATATTTTTACTATATTAATCCTGCCAATCCAAGAGCATGGAAGATTTTTCCATTTTCTGAGGTCTTCTTCAATTTCCTTCTTCAGAGACCTGAAGTTCTTCTCATACAGATCTTTTACTTGTTTGGTTAGAATCACCCCAAGAGACTTTATATTGTTTGTGGCTATTGTGAAGGGTGCCATTTTCCTAATTTCTTTCTCAGCCTGCTTATCCTTTGCATATAGGAAGGCTACTAATTTGCTTGAGTTGATTTTATAATCAGCCACTTTGCTGAAGTTGTTTATCAGCTGTAAGAGTTCTCTGGTGGAGTTTTTTGGGTCGCTTAAGTATACTATCATAGCATCTGCAAATAGTGATAGTTTGACTTCTTCCTTTCCAATTTGTATCCCCCTGACCTCCGTATGTTGTCTAACTGCTCTAGCTAGAACTTCAAGTACTATATTGAAAAGATATGGGGAGAGAGGACAGCCTTGTCTAGTCCCTGATTTTAGTGGGATTGCTTCAAGTTTCTCTCCATTTAGTTTGATGTTGGCTACTGGTTTGCTGTATATTGCTTTTACTATATTTAGGTATGGGCCTTGAATACTGTTTTTTCCAAGACTTTCAGCATGAAAGGATGCTGAATTTTGTCAAATGCTTTTTTCAGCATCTAATGAAATGACCATGTGGTTTTTTTTGAGTTTGTTTATGTAGTGGATTGCATTGATGGATTTCCATATATTGAACCATTCCTGCATCACTGGGATGAAGCCTACTTGATCATGGTGGATGATTATTTTGATGTGTTTTTGGATTTGATTGGCAAGAATTTTATTGAGTATTTTTGTGTCGATATTCATAAGGGATATTGGCCTGTAGTTCTCCTTCTTTGTTGGTTCTTTGTGTGGTTTTGGTATCAGAGTTAGTGTGGCTTCATAGAACGAGTTGGGTAGTGTTCCTTCCATTTCTATTTTGTGGAATAAATTGAGGAGTATTGATGTTAGGTCTTCTTTGAAGGTCTGATAGGATTCTGCACTAAAAACATCTGGTCCTGTGCTCTTGCTCTTTTAGGTTGGGAGACTTTCTATGACCCCTTTTGTTTCTTTAGGGGTTATGAGACTGTTTAGTTGATCGATTTGATCCTGCTTTAATTTTGGTATTTGGTATCTGTCTAGGAAATTGTCCATTTCCTCCAGATTCTCCAGTTGTGTTGAGTACAGGCTTTTGTAGTAGGATCAGATGATTTTTTGAATTTCCTGTTTCTGTTGTTATAATCTCCCTTTTCATTTCTAATTTTGTTAATTTGGATACTGTCTCTGTGCCCTTTGGTTAGTCTGGCTAACGGTTTATCTATCTTGTTGATTTTCTCAAAGAACAAGCTCCTGGTTTTGTTGATTCTTTGTATGGTTCTCTTTGTTTCTACTTGATTGATTTCAGCCCTGAGTTTGATGATTTCCTGTCTTCTACTCCTCCTGGGTGAATTAGCTTCTTTTTGTTCCAGGGCTTTCAGGTGTGTCGTTAAGCTCCTAGTGTATGCTCTCTGCAGTTTCTTTTTGGAAGCACTCAGGGCTATGAGTTTCCCTCTTAGCACTGCTCTCATTGTGTCCTATAAAATTGGGTATGTTGTGCCTTCATTTTCATTAAATTCTAAAAAGTCTTTGATTTCTTTCTTTATTTCTTCTTTGGCCAAGGTATCAGTAAGTAGAGTATTGTTCAGCCTCCATGTATATGTGGGAATTCTGTTGTTTTTGTTGCTATTGAAGACCACTCTTACTCCATAGTGATCTGATAGGAGGCATGGGATTATTTTGATCTTCTTATATTTGTTGAGGTCTGTCTTGTGACCAATTATATGATTGATTTTGGAGACAGTACCATGAGGTGCTGAGAAAAAGATGAATTCTTTTGCTTTAGGATGAGATGTTATATATATGTATGTATATATATATATATATATATATATATATATATATATATATATATAAAATCCAATTGGTCCAATGCTTCAATTAGTTTCACTGTGTCCCTGTTTAGTTTCTGTTTTCTTGATCTGTCCACTGAGGAGAGTGTAGTGTTGAAGTAGTCCACAATTATTGTGTTAGGTGCAATGTGTGCTTTGAGCTTTAGTAAAGTTTCTTTTACAAATGAGGGTGCCCTTGCATTTGGAGAATAGATGTTCAGAATTGAGAGGAGTTCTTGGTGGATTCTTCCTTTGACCAGTAAGGAGTGTCCCTCAGTGTCTCTTTTGATGACTTTAGGTTGGAAGTCAATTTTATCTGATATTAGAATGGCTACTCCAGCTTGTTTCCTAAGACCATTTGCTTGTAAAATTGTTTTACAGTCTTTTACTCTGAGGTAGTGTTTGTCTTTGGCCCTGAGGTGTGTTTCCTGTGAGTAGCAAAATGTAGGGTCCTGTTTATGTATCCAATCTGTAAGTCTATGTCTTTTTATTCGGGAATTGAGTCCATTGATGTTAAGAGATATTAAGAAGTAGTGATTATTACTTCCTGTTATTTTTGATGTTATATTTATATTTGAGTGGTTATCTTCTTTTGGGCATGATGAAAGAAGTTTACTATCTTACATATTCTGGGGTGTAGTTTCCCTCCTTGTACCAGTGTTTTTCTCCTATTATCCTTTGTAGGGCTGGGTTTGTGGAAAGATATTGTGTAAATTTGGTTTTATCATGGAATATCTTGGCTTCTCCATGTATGGTGATTGAGAGTTTTGCTGGATATATTAGTCTTGGCTGGCATTTATTTTCTTTTAGAGTCTACATGAGATCATCCCAGGATCCTCTAGCTTTCATGATCTCTGGTGAGAAGTCTGGCGTAATTCTAATCGGTCTTCCTTTATATGTTACTTGGCCTTTTTCTCTTACTGCTCTTAATAGTCTTTCTTTGTTTAGTAGATTTGGTTTGGGGTTTTGATTATTATGTGACGGGAGGTATTTCTCTTCTGGTCCAGTCTGTTTGGAATTCTGTAGGCTTCTTGTATATTCATGGCCAACTCTCTCTTTAGGTTAGGGATGTTTTCTTCCATAATTTTGTTGAAGATATTTTCTGGCCCTTTAACTTGTAAATCTTCACTCTCATCTATACCTATAATCCTTAGGTTTGGTCTTCTCATTGTATCCTGGATTTCCTGGATGTTCTGGGATACAAGCTTTTTGCATTTTGCATTTTCTTTCACTGTTGAGTCAATGGTTTCTATGGTATTTTCCACATCTGAGATTCTTTCTTCCATCTCTTGTATTCTGTTGTTGATATTTGCATCTATGACCCCTGATTTCTTCCCAAGGTTTTCTATCTCCAAAGTTGTCTCCCTTTGTGATTTCTTAGTTATTTCTACTTCTGTTTTTAGATCCTGGATGGTTTTGCTCAGTTGCTTCACTTGTTTGTTTGTGTTTTTCTGTAATTCTTTAAGAGATTTTTGTGTTTCCTCTTTCATGACTTCTGCCTGTTGACTCAATTTCTCCTGCATTTCTTTAAGTGAGTTTTGCATTTCCTCTTTATTGGCTTCTATGTGTTGACCCCTATTCTCCTGAATTTCTTTAAGTGATTTTCTTGTTTCCATTGTAAGGGTCTCTAACTTATTCATGTTTCCCTGTATTTCTTTAAGAGCTTTATTTATGTCTTTTTTGTGCTCCTCTAACAGTATCATGACCAGTGATTTTAAATCCAAATCTTGTTTTTCTGGTGTGTTGGGGTATCCAGGACTTGCTATTGTTGGGTTCAGATTGAGTTCAGATGCTGCCATGTTGCCTTGATTTCTGTTAGTAATGTTCCTGTGTTTGCCTTTTGCCATCTGGTTATCTCTGACGTTAGTTGGTTAGTGACAGCAGTCACTGGCTGGTGCTTGAACCTCCTGTGGGCCTTTAAGGCTTTTTCTGCACTGCTGGATGACTGGGTTTCCCCTGGCACAGATTGCTGATGTGCTGCTCTACTCTTTGGTGTCATTGAAGCCCTAGTGTGTCCTGCCCCAAGCAATACTATACTCAAGTTGTCTCTGTGTACCTGGTGTTGCCTGTCTGGTCTGCCCTGTAGTAAAGATGGTGGACACCGTGTGGACCCCCTCTAAAATCTGATCACTCTATAGGGCCAACAGCCCAGGATAGGGCTTGTTGCTGAGTTTCAAATGCTCTGCTGATGCTGGTTCTCGAATGCCTCCCCCTTTTACCGAATACCCTGCTCCTGTATGTTCTTGAGTGAGTTTCATGGAGTAGCATCTTCCCAGTGTCAGATGTGTCTACCACATCTGATGGAAAGGCAGTGGCAATTAACTTGCTCCTGCATGTTCTCTAGAGAGTATTAGGTAGTGGTATCTTCCCGTGTCAGATGTGGCACAGGTCTCTGGCTGAGCTGGCTGCTTGGTCCCAGGAGCCAAGATGGTGGCGACCTTGGACCACAGCGCACCATCTAACTTCGGGACTAGCTGAAGTTCAGGTGTTCCTGTGGCTGAGCTGGCTGAGCTGCCAGTGCCAAGATGGTGGATACCACAGACAGTAGGGCTCCATCTAACCGTGGGCTCCCTGCAGGTCAGGCTCTTCCCTGGCTGAGCTGCTGGGGCCAGGATGGTGACTGGCGACCTCAGACCGTGGGGCTTGTCTAACTCTGGGTTGGTTTTAATGTCTTCATTATAAGACTTAGGTAGGAGACATTGATTCCAATCCAGCTTAGAGGGAAAAAACACTTGTAATCCATTTATGACAGCACCACTGTTCCCCCTAACAGGAATTCATTTGTTACAGAAGTAGGAGAGGAGACCTGTGAATGTTTCTTCTTATTGCAAATAAAGTTCCCAGAAAAGTGGACCCTAGACAGCAATGAGTATGCAGGGAGTTCACAAAGGAATGCACTTGGACAGTTGTGGGATGAAAGAAACTCTGAAGGTAGAGAACTATGCTTTTTTTGAGTTGTGATGAGGAGATTTGAACTGATACACTTTTGGCAAAGAGTTATTAGCCATTGACTGTGCCCAAGAAGGGAACAGCAACTTGAACATGGCAGGTATCTTCCACAAAAGGTATTGACATAAAGCATCAACATCAGCAAGTATTCTGCTGAAAATACTCCCAGCATATATGGAATAATAACTCCATCAGTCATCAAGATACTTATATGCTGCATATTGCAGTTCCCACTATAATCCTAAAACTATCATATAACCAACAAAAATTGCTCTCCCCCTCCAATGATCCTGGAATGTTATGGCTATTTCCCTGCATGCTCAGATTAAAGCTGACACAAGAAGAGGAGAATGAAGACAGCTGCAAGGTAAACAGAAACAGAGGCCATGCACAGGGTGCCTGAAAACCTCACTAAGGCCCTGGACACCTTCATAGATGTAGCTGTGTTTCTACAAAGATCTGCTGAGTTTGGCTTTATTCTCTTAGTTGCCTTTCAATAGCCCAGCAAGGGCATCAGCCAAATATGACCTGGTTTAGGAACCATACAAACATTGAAGGGAAGAAAGGGAAAATGCAAAAATCATTGCAGTGATCTCAGCCTAATCTTGTTGGTGGCATGAATATGGGGTACAATGGTGGTGTCTTTGCCCCAACCTTACTTGTATTTGGAACTGCCAAAGAAAATGAACAATAGATTTATTTGTTTGAAAGCTATTTCAAGTGATTGCTGTGATAGATATGTATTCTGTCATAGTCATGTGCCTCTTCCAAATGTGTCCCAATTATTTTTAGAAAACGGTTAAGGTAGCACCCATCTGATTTTTTCCTTATTTCTCACACACAATGTAACATTGTCTTGGCTATTGGACATAGAATCTACGCCCAAAACCAAGAAATGACATGTGGTTATGCCTTATAGAAGCATCCCAATTGTCCCCATAGAGCTTACATAGCAGTCCTATGCCCCTCCCACCACGGCATCCTCTTTTTGCTTATACCATGCCCCCCTGCTTTCCTACCAACACAGTACTCGCCTAAAACCCTGCCCCATTCACTAATATCCAGTCTCCCTTTCTCTAGTTATATAACTAACTCCTTTGTTTTAGCCAGGTACTAGGTTTCTCAACTCAGAATGAAATTTCATACTTCTTTGCCATTTGATGTGCTCATGAGACTAAATTTGGCTCACTGCAGGTAAGCAAAAATATGCTACTTCCAAGGTATCACTCCACAAAGGAAGTTCATGTGTGTTTCCGAGAGTTTCCCTTCATTGTTGCCTGGAGCACAATGCTGATAGACAGCTGTCTTGAAAACAGCAAGACATGCCATACTTTGGGGAATCTCAGAGTAGCTTGAATAGGCTTATACTGTACATTTATGAATGATTTACTACAGAAAAAAAGAGAGCGCCTTCAATAAGCAAGTAAACAGAGCATGTGGGTAGTTTTTTGTCAACCTGACACAAGTTAGTCACTTGGGATAAGGTAACTTCCATTGAGAAAATGCCTCCATAAGATTGGCTGGTAGGCAAGCCTGCAGCACATTTTCTTGGCTCATGATTGAAGTGGCAGAGCCCAGCTCATTGTGGGTGGTGCTATTACCTCTGGGCACTTGCTCCTGGGTGTATATGTAAGCAAACTATTAAGTGAAGGGGAGCAAGCCAATAAGCAGTATTCCTCCATGTCCTCTACATCAGTTCCTGCCTCCATATTCTTGCCTTGAGTTCCTGCCCCGACTTTCCTGAGTGATGGAGTGTAAGCTAGGAATCATAAGATGAAATAAATACTTTCCTTCCCAAGTTGCTTTTGTCATGGAGTTTATAACAGCAACAGAATCCTAATCAAGACAGTGGATCTGATTGCTGCACATGCCGTATATGAATTGAGAAGACAGTTTCCAATAACATCGCAGTCATGAACAAATAAAGTTATCTGGTATGAGTGATAAATTAATATTAATAATATAAAATAGTAATAAAATTTATACATCTCTGGGCTTTATTTTGTAGTTCAAATATTGGTGGATAGGAAACACTCAAATAGTTCTGTAGCCAAAAGAAGCTGCTGCCACAGACACTGGAATATTTATAGTGGAAGACAGGAAGAATCATGGTATTTGTGTTTCCATAACGTGGAGGAACCAGTTTTGTCTTGGATCCACTCTAGATTACTTTCCCTGCCAAGGCCAAACTTGGATAAAGTCCTTTAAAAATGTCAAGCAGAAGCCATAGGAGTAGAAAATTATGTTTCCATTGAACAGACAACAGAGCCATAGCTCTGGCAATGAGATAATATTTTCAGACTTGCATGATAAAAGCAGTGGCTTTTTGGCAGCACCCTGAAGGAGTCAAATGAACTTAATAGAACTTAATAATATAACTGCTAAGTCATCAGACATTAAAGCAAGCTTTCAGCAATTCCTAATGTGTGTACAACTTTCTATTCATTTACTTTGAAAGACCTTCTGTTCTTTAAAAAAAAAGCTCTTTTTTATTATTCGATATATTTTTTATTTACATTTCAAATGATTTCCCTTTTTCTGGCTTCCCACTCCCCGAAAGTCCCATAAGCCCTCTTCCCTCCCCCTATTCCCTCATCCACCCCTTCCCACTTCCCTGTTCTGGTATTGCCCTATACTGCTACACCGAATCTTTACATAACCAGGGGACAATGAATTCATGAAATTCTTAGACAAATGGATGGAGCTGGAGAACATCATACTAAGTGAGGTAACCCAGTCTCAAAAGATCAATCACGGTATGCACTCACTAATAAGTGGATATTAACCTAGAAAATTGGAATACCCAATAAAAAGTTCTTAAATTGTTTATGTATGCATGAGTGTAATGTATTCACACATATGTATATAGGTATGTTTGAATTTACATTCCTGAAGAGGACAAAAGAGGACATTGGGCATCAAATTCCATTACTCCCAGCCTTGATAGTTTAAGACAGGGTCTCTCTCATTAAATCTGGAGCTAGGCTAGTGGCCAGCAAGCCCTAGTGATGATACTCTTGTCTCTCTCTGTCTTTTACTCTGTTTGGGTTATAGGCATGTGCAGCTAGCTATATGTGCATGACTTTTCACATTGATGATGCAGATTGAATTCAGGTCTTCATGCTTGTATCATAAGTACCTTTACCAGCTGACTCAGATAGTTAAGAATCTATGTATTCCTGGATCTTCTTCCCATTAAATGTAACCACACAGATGGTGCTAATGGCAAAGGACTTTCTACAAAGAAAAAAATCCAGACCCAACTGGAATTATACCTATTATTGAAGGAAGAGTTTGTATTTTCACCAACTTTCAGAGTAAATTGAAGGGGGGGAAGAGTAAGTCTCTGTTCATTTTATGAGGCTTGAATAACTTTGATAGCAAAAGACATTATTAAAGAGAAAACCATGACCAATTCCCTTATAAAATAAACATAAAATTTCTTACATTTTTTGAAACGAAATAAAAATATTCAACATAAAATTGCATCATCATAACAAGTTGGGGTTTATGCTAGGAACAGAAATAAATTTTATCATCCATTACTTAATCAAGGTAATTCTCTAATATTAACAGATCAGTGAAGAAATCGATGCTCTCAGCAGATGCAGACTATTATATTTCTGATAAGATAGTTTAGCAAACTAAGCCAAGAAGGAAACTTCAATCCAGAAAAGATAAAAGACCCTTCAAGGGCTCGACAGTTAATACCATACTTGAAGACAAAAATCATTGTCTTTTGTACTGGTCAGATTTTTGTCAACTCAACACAAACTAGAGTCACTTGGGAAGAAAAAACATATTGAAAATTTGTCACCATCAGATTGGTTTTAAAGCATGTCTGTGGGTCATTTCCTTAGTTAATCATTAATGTAATTGCCACTGTGGACAATGCTATTCCTGGGCAGCTGGTCCTGGATGCATAAGAAAGCAGGCTGACCAAGCCATGAAGAGCAAGCCAGTAAGTAGCATCCCTCCATGATCTCTGCCTTAGCTTCTGCCTCCAGAATCCTGACCTGAATTTTCTTCATGAAAAGCAGTAAGTTGTGACATGCATCTTCCTATTTACAACAACCAAAATGTAAAATAGTGATCAGGAGTACTAACTGTTGGAAAAACCGTGGCTCAAATGAATTCCTCATATACGGCTAGGGACAATGTCAAATGACATAGCTAAAAGAGCTAGACGGTTTCCTAAAAAGTTAATATATCTGTGTTTACCATGGGATCCAGTCCTTCTACTCACAGTAATTTTGAGTGAATGAAATTGCATAAAAAGGGGTCCATACTGTCTGAGTCCCTTTACATGTTGTGGTGGCTTGAATACACTTGGCCCATGGGGCATGGTGCTATCAGGAGGTGTGGTCTTGTTGGTGTCTGTGTGGCTTTGTTGGAGGAAGTGCATCACTGTGGGGTGGGCCTTAAGGTCTCCTAGTGCTCAAGCTCTTCCCAGTGTGGAATCAGACCCTCCTGGCTGCCTTGGGATGGAAATGTAGAACTCTCAGCTCCTCCAGCACATCTGCCTGCACACTGCCATGCTTCTCACCATGATGATAATGGACTGAACCTCTGAAAGTGTTCAGCCAGAACCAATTAGAAGGTTATCTTTATAAGAGTTGCCATGGTGATGGTGTCTGTTCACAGCACTAAAACCCTAACTAAGACACATGTATTCTAGAATCTGCAAATGAATCTATACTCAGCAACCATTTTAGTGATTGGTAAGGGGAGGGGATAAGTAAATTTTGCGGAGTGATGGATAAAGTATGGACAAGGTATAAATGTGCAAAAATGTGATTGTGTATTTCAAGTACTGCTAATAAATTTATTCTAATTGCATTTCAATAAATCATCCTTCCTAAATACTGTAAAGTTCAGGATAAGAGTGTAGGTTGCAGTAAAACTTCTTATCTCTTAAAACTACTTGGGGAAAATATGAATGTGATTATGGCCTTCTTTATCCCCTCTGAATTTCTTCAGCATTGTGTATATAAAAAGAGGGATGCTGTGCATCCATATTCATAATGAGAGGGGTTATGTCCACTCATTATATACAAAGAAAGAAATAAAACCAGCAAAGCATGTACTAAATCTATAAACCATATCTAAAATAACCACAAACATGGCCATCCAATATAGTCATGTATCATTCCAAGTCTAATTTCATTTTGCCACAGTTTTGAATATGTGTGCATTCATGTTCATGTGTTCTGGTATGAGTGTGTCTGTGTGTGTTTGTATTTGTATGTGAGGATAAAGGTCAAGGTCACATGTCCATCTTTAATTTTCTTGTTAACACAGGATTTTTCACTTGTTTGGAGCTCACCAACTAGTCTGGGGTGACTGGGAGCAAGTCTCATGGGTCTCCCTGTTTCCACTCCCCCAGAGCTAGGGATGTATGTGCATAATACAGACTGAACTATACTAACAACGCTAATATGCTTATATTTTGATATTAGCAAAATAGCAGTTATGTTTAAAAATTGTAAACCCAATACACTTTCACCATCCCCAAAGGGAATATAACAATTAGCACACATTTCTCATTTTTCTCTTTGTCTTACCTCCCCAAACCCAACATATGGTGCTTGAGAGATGGCTCAGTGGTTAAGAACATATACTGGTCTACCAAAGAACCTTTCTAGTTTTGACTCCTAGCATAGACATCTAAAAACAAAACACAAAATCACCACCACCTCCACCACCGCAGCAGCAGCAGCAACAACAATAACAACAAATGTACTCCAAGTAATGTGACATTTGTGGCATTTGTAGGCACCTGCATTCATGTGTGTGTGTGTGTGTGTGTGTGTGTGCGCGCGCGCGCGTGCGAACACACACACACAAAATTTAACATAATTATAAACATTACTGTACATTTTCTTTGCCCTTGTGTATTCTGATATAAATAGAACTATGCAATCTTAGAACACTAGCATTTTTGACTTCTGTCACTTAACAATGTTTCTTTGCATCATCTACACTGTAGAAGGTGCTACAATTTCATTCTGCTTCCATTACAAGGATACAACAGCTTTTACTTATTCATCCGTTCACTAATATGTTTCATAAAGGATATTTTTATTTTATGTGCATGAGAGTTTTGCTTATATGTATATGTGGCAAATACTCTGTGCCAATAGAGATCAGAAGAGGAGGGTGACAGATCCCCTGGGACTGGCGTCACAGACAGCTATAAGCTGCAGTACAGGTACCGTAGAACCAAACACTGGTCCTCTGCAACAGCAGCAAGTACTCTCAACTGCTGAACCAGTTGTCCCACCTCACTACTAGCCACTTAAGAGTTGCACACCATGAGAGTAGTCATTATTCTGGGTAAAACAAATAAAACAGTAAAGAGAATTCTTTGACTAATTAAGACTTAATAACTATCTTGAAACTGTATAATTTTTTCTTTCAGATATATGTATACATACAAACATTTAACATATTTGATTACACAATGATCAAAAATAAAGCAGAAAAAGCTACACATATGGAAAGAGGACATATATGTCCTTCAATAGCTTAATATAGGCATGACAAAGAGTAAAATAGAAAACAAAGAACTGCCGAAAGGAAGATCTAAGGACTATAGAGATCAGCAAGTAATAGGATTTCCCTTGATGTTAGGGCCTAATTCAGAATTTTCTTCACCTATAACAAAAATACTTCCACTAATCTGCAGGGTAGGATTTTGGAAGTGCTGTATCAAATGACTACTTTTCCTTTTCCTTTCCAAGTAGGGACAATGTTTACTGTCACCATCATGCTACATATGGGATGGAGAGGAAAGCCAGTTATATTCTTTTCAACTTTGTTCTTTGAACCAAGAAACAACAAGGAATGGTTCTGCTGTAAAGACACACATACATCATCTATAGATTTAAAAAATACGAGCTAGATTCATTTAATACATAGTACTTAGTGTATGCAATTAGGGAATGGCAGAAGGCAGTTTATATGTGGGAATGTTTCAGATTAGGTTTTATGGAAATAGCATCTAATATTCTTTTTTTCAAATTATTTACTGTTCTTTTTTTCTCGGAATAAAGGAATTTAAAGAATGATCATCACTCAGGAAGATTTCAATGGAAAATGTGGTGTAACACAATAACTTTATTTTATAATGTATAATAATTCTGGATTAGTTGTTTGAACTCTACAGCAAAGAAAATGACTTACAGAACCACATGTCATTCCATCACTAATGGAAGTTCACCCCCCAAGAGATACAAACATCACCTGCTGTTCATTCGCTTTGGCCAATGGCAACATTCCATAAGCAGAGTCTTCTCTGGACCACTTCTCAATATGTACTGTGCCTAAGAATTGTGTGCACCTGTTCAATAAAAGGCATGAAGATGGACCACCAATAGCAATACAGGGAAAAGAGAAGCCAAGGGATACTGGGAGAAATATAGACTGTAGCAGAGACATTTACTCCTCATTGAATATTCATGCTCCAGTATGTTCCAAGTACTCTTTATAGTCAAATATTCAAAGAATTCAAAGAAGTAATGTCACCTTTCTTTGGGGAAGAAGTTTTTTGTGTATATTTATGAGAAACCATACCTGAATATTTTTTGTGGATTCTTAGGATTTGAACTTGGTTTCTTATGCTTACTCAGCAAGTGGTCTGTCTGAACCATCTTTCTAATCTTCAAGCAACTTTTTATTTTTTATTTTTTGGTGCTTTGAGACAGGGTTCCACTATGTAGCCCCAACTGGCTTGAACTTAGGTAGATAGACTATGCTGATGTTGAACTCACAGAGGTCCTCCTGCCTTTGCTTCTCAAGTGTTGGAATTAAAGGCATGTGCCACCACATGGTATTGAGAGCTTTTGGCGCTGCTTCTAGGAATTTGGCATTTGTCACTGGGCTCGGAGAAGGAAGTAGGCTCAGATAATATTAGAAGCGATTGGTGCAGGCGGCGGCCAGTGGCGGTGACGGCAGTGCAGCAGTGGCTGGTCCAGCTGAAGGGCCATCAGCAGTGGAACCAAGGTGACACAGGGTCCAGTTAGGCCCGGCGCCCACGACCACTGACCTTCTCTGGCCAGCCGGGCTGCAAGCAGCTGCGGATTTGCAGTGCCTTTTGCTGCATGGAAGCCACTTCAGAACTCGGCCTCCCGCCAGTCAGGAGAGGCTCACCTCCATCTTGGTTTCGGACTCCAGAGAGATCGGACGGACTGAGGTACACAAACATAATCCGAGGCCAACACCGCAGGGGTCTGAGCCCGACGAGCGTTGGCCTGCACCCAGGCCCTGGGCTGTTCCGGGGGCCATCGGGGTGCCAACCCAGCCAGGAGATTTTTTGCCCGGGCCGGCGCGCGCGCGCCGCCATTTTGCGTACAGGACCCAGAGAGCTCGGGAGGGCAGAGACAGCTAACAAGCGTAGCCTGAGGCTAACAAAGCGGTGGTCTAGGCCCCAACAGGCCCTGGACTGACACTGGGCGGCTTGGTGGGCCATCTGTGTGTCAACCCGCCCAGGAGGTTGTTAGCCCAGCACACTCTCCCGGCGAACGCACACGCCCGCCATCCTGGTCACCTGGCAGACCCCATTGACAGTCATAGCCCGAGGGGAACTTTGCTCGGACCTTGGCCTCCCAGGCTACTACATGGACCCAGGGCTTGGGCGGCCAGGCTAACCTTGTGTGTGCCAGCCCAGTTGGGGGATCAGCTGCCCAGCGGAGTGATCAGCACGCAGGTGAGGTCCCTGCAGCGTACACCGTCTGCGCTCCCTGGGGGTGCACACGGGCTCCATCTGGTTCACAGACACAGTCTGGGGCAAAGCACACTAGAGCAGCAAGGGCACCCAAGAACACATCAGCAGGCCAGCGGGGAGAAGTCTGTGTGCTCCGGTGAATCCAGCGGGCCCCAGCAGGAGCCTTCGGGTGCCTGCTTTGGGATCTGAACGACCAGGGCCACAGTGCTCAGTCTCCAGGAAGTGCGGGAGACCCTGTGTGCACCCAGAGATAGTATGGGAGCTCACAGCACGGCTTGCTCCTGCGGCCCAGAGCTTGGGTCCCAGTCCTGAGGCCTCTGGCTGGAGCCCTCAGCTCAACTCTCTCCGCTTCTGGATCCAGATCAGCCTGGGTGGCAACACCCAGGTCCTCTCCAGGTCCTGCAAGAGGCAGGAGGGGCTTCTGGGCGGCCAGCTGGGAGAAGTCGGTGTGCTCTAGTGAATCCAGCGGGCAACAGCAGGAGCCTTCGGGTGTCTGCTTCGGGATCTGAACAGCCTGGGCAACAGCACCCTGTCTCTAGGCAGTGCAGGAGGTAAGCTGTGCACCAGAGGCCACCTGGGAAGGGGCAGCTTGCACTGGTGAGTCCAGCACTGACAAGACCAACTAACACCAGTGAGAACTAGATGGCAAAAGGCAAACGCAGGAACGTCACTAACAGAAATCAAGGCAATATGGCAACATCTGAACCCAATTCTCCTCTACCAGCATGTCCTGGATACCCCATCACACCAGTAAAATAAGATTTGGATTTAAAATCACTGGTCATGATGCTGGTACAGGAACACATGAAGGACATACTTAAAGAAATTCAGGAGAAAATGGATCAAAAGTTAGAAGCCCTTACAAGGGAAACACAAAAATCATTGAAAGAAATCCAGGAGAATACAAAAGCCAATAATGAGGAAATGCAAAAAACACTTAAAGAAATACAGGAGAACTTTGGTCAACAGGCTGAGGTCATGAAAGAGGAAACACAAAAATCTCTTAAAGAATTACAGGAAAGCACAAACAAGCAAGTGAAGGAGCTAAGCAAAACCATCCAGGATCTAAAATCAGAAGTAGAAACAACTAAGAAAACTCAAAGGGAGACAACTTTGGAGATAGAAAGCCTTGGGAAGAAATCAGGGGACAGAGATGCAAATATCAACAACAGAATATAAGAGATAGAAGAAAGAATCTCTGATGCTGAAGATTCCATAGAAACCATGGACTCAACAGTTAAAGAAAATGCAAAATGCAAAAAGCTTGTAACCCCAAATATCCAGGAAATCCAGGACACAATGAGAAGACCAAACCTAAGTATTATAGGCATAGATGAGAGTGAAGATTTACAACTTAAAGGGCCAGCAAATATCTTCAATAAAATTATGGAAGAAAACTTCCCTAACCTAAAGAGACAGATGCCCATGAATATACAAGAAGCCTATAGAACACCAAACAGACTGGAACAGAACAGAAATACTTCCCGTCACATAATAATCAAAACACCAAATGTTCTAAACAAAGAAAGAATATTAAAGGCAGTAAGAGAAAAAGGCCAAGTAACATATAAAGGAAGACCTATCAGAATCACAGCAGACTTTTCACCTGAGACTATGAAGGCTAGAAGGTCCTGGGCAGATCTCATGCAGACTCTAAGAGAACACAAATGCCAGCCAAAACTACTATATCCAGCAAAACTCTCAATCACCATAGATGGAGAAACTAAGATATTTCATGACAAAACCAAGTTTGCCATATATCGATCCACAAACCCAGCCCTACAAAGGATAATAGGAGGAAAACACCAATACAAGGAGGGAAACTTCACCCTGGAAAAAGGAGGATAGTAAACTTTCATCAAACCCAAAAGAAGTTGAGCAATCAAATTTAAAAAATAACGTCAAAAATGATAGGTAGTAACAATCACTATTCCTTAATATCTCTTAACATCAATGGACTTAATGCCCCAATAAAAAGACACAGACTAACTGACTGGATACGTAAACAGGACCCTACATTTTGCTGCTTACAGGAAACACACCTCAGGGTCAAAGACAAACACTACCTTAGAGTAAAAGGCTGGAAGACAATTTTACAAGCAAATGGTCTCAGGAAACAAGCTGGAGTAGCCATTTAATATCAGATAAAATTGACTTTCAACGCAAAGTCATCAAAAGAGACTCTGAGGGATACTTCTTGCTGGTCAAAGGAAAAATACAACAAGAAGAACTCTCAATCCTGAACATCTATGCTCCAAATGCAAGGGCACCCTCTTTCGTAAAAGAAACTTTATTGAAACTCAAAGCACACATTGTACCTAACACATTAATTGTGGGTGACTTCAACACTGCACTTTCCTCAATGGACCGATCAGGAAAACAGAAACTAAACAGGGACACAATGAAACTAATTGAGGCTTTGGACCAATTAGATTTAACAGATATATATATAGAACATTCTATCCTAAAGCAAAAGAATATACCTTTTTCTCAGCACCTCATGGTACCTTCTCCAAAATCGACCATATAATTGGTCACAAGACAGACCTCAACAAATATAAGAAGATCGAACTAATCCCATGCCTCCTATCTGATCACTATGGAGTAAAAGTGGTCTTCAATAGCAACAAAAACAACAGAAAACCCACATACACGTGGAAACTGAACAATACTCTACTCAATGATACCTTGGTCAAGGAAGAAATAAGGAAAGAAATTAAAGACTTTTTAGAACACAATGAAAATGAAGACACAACATACCCAAATCTATGGGACACAATGAAAACAGTGCTAAGAGGAAAACTCATAGCCCTGAGTGCCCCCAAAAAGAAAATGGAGAAAGCATACATTACCAGCTTAATGACACACCTGAAAGCCCTGGAACAAAAAGAAGCTATTTCACCCAGGAGGAGTAGAAGGCAGGAAATAATCAAACTCAGGGCCGAAATCAATCAAGTAGAAACAAAGAGAACCATACAAAGAATCAACAAAACCAGGAGCTGGTTCTTTAAGAAAGTCAACAAGATAGATAAACCCTTAGCCAGACTGACCAAAGGACACAGAGAAAGTATCCAAATTAACAAACTTAGAAATGAAAAGGGAGATATAACAACGGAAACTGAGGAAATCCAAAAAATCATCAGATCCTACTACAAGAACCTGTACTCAACACAACTGGAGAATCTGGAGGAAATGGACAATTTCCTTGACAGATACCAAATACCAAAATTAAATCAGGACCAACTAGATCATCTAAACAGTCCCATAATGCCTAAAGAAATAGAAGGAGCCATAGAAAGTCTTCCAACCAAAAAAAGCACAGGACCAGATGGCTTCAGTGCAGAATTCTATCAGACCTTCAAAGAGTTAACACCAATACTCTTCAAACTATTCCACAAAATAGAAACAGAAGGAACACTACCCAATTCCTTCTACGAAGCCACAATTACGCTGATACCAAAACCACACAAAGATCCAACAAAGAAAGAGAACTTCAGACCAATTTCCCTTATGAACATCAATGCAAAAATACTCAATAAAATTCTTGCCAACCGAATCCAAGAACACATCAAAACGATCATCCACCATGATCAAGTAGGCTTTATCCCGGGAATGCAGGGTTGGTTCAATATACAGAAATCCATCAATGCAATCCACTACATAAACAAACTCAAAGAAAAAAACCACATGGTCATTTCATTGGATGCTGAAAAAGCATTTGACAAAATTCAGCATCCTTTCATGCTTAAAGTCTTGGAGAGAACAGGAATTCAAGGCCCATACCTAAACATAGTAAAAGCAATATACAGCAAACCGGTAGCCAGCATCAAACTAAATGGAGAGAAACTTGAAGCAATTCCACTGAAATCAGGGACCAGACAAGGCTGCCCCCTTTCTCCTTATCTTTTCAATATTGTACTTGAGGTACTAGCTCGGGCAATTTGACAACATAAGGAGGTCAAAGGGATACAAATCAGAAAGGAAGAAGTCAAACTATCATTATTTGCAGACAACATGATAGTCTACCTAAGTGACCCAAAAAACTTCACTAGAGAGCTCCTACAGCTAATAAACAACTTCAGCAAAGTGGCAGGTTATAAAATCAACTCAAGCAAAGCAGTGGCCTTCCTATACTCAAAGGATAAGCAGGCTGAGAAAGAAATTAGGGAAATGTCCCCCTTCACAATAGCCACAAACAGTATAAAGTATCTTGGGGTGACTCTTACCAAACATGTGAAAGATCTGTATGACAAGAACTTCAAGACTCTGAAGAAGGAAATGGAAGAAGACCTCAAAAAATGGGAAAACCTCCCATGCTCATGGATCGGTAGAATCAATATAGTTAAAATGGCCATTTTGCCAAAAGCAATATACAGATTCAATGCAATACCCATCAAAATCCCAACTCAATTCTTCACAGAGTTAGAAAGAGCAATTATCAAATTCATCTGGAACAACAAAAAACCCAGGATAGCTAAAACTATTCTCAGCAACAAAAGAAAGTCTGGGGGAATCAGTATCCCTGACCTCAAGCAATACTACAGAGCAATAGTGTTAAAAACTGCATGGTATTGGTATAGTGACAGGCAGGAGGATCAATGGAACAGGATTGAAGATCCAGAAATGAACCCACACACCTATGGCCACTTGATCCTCGACAAAGAGGCTGAAAACATCCAGTGGAAAAAAGATAGCCTTTTCAACAAATGGTGCTGGTTCAACTGGAGGTCAGCATGCAGAAGAATGCGAATTGATCCATCCTTGTCTCCTTGTACTAAGCTCAAATCCAAATGGATCAAGGACCTCCACATAAAGCCAGACACTCTGAAGCTAATAGAAAAGAAACTGGGGAAGACCCTTGAGGATATCGGTACAGGGATAAAGTTTATGAACAGAACACCAATAGCATATGCTCTAAGATCAAGAATTGACAAATGGGACCTCATAAAATTACCAAGTTTCTGTAAGGCAAAGGAAACCATCAAGAGGACAAATCGGCAACCAACAAATTGGGAAAAGATCTTCACCAATCCTATATCAGATAGAGGGCTAATATCCAATATATATAAAGAACTCAAGAAGTTAGACTCCAGAAAACCAAACAACCCTATTAAAAAATGGGGTACAGAGTTAAACAAAGAATTCTCACCTGAAGAACTTCGGATGGCAGAGAAGCATCTTAAAAAATGCTTAACTTCATTAGTCATTAGGGAAATGCAAATCAAAACAACCCTGAGATTTCACCTTACACTAGTCAGAATGGCTAAGATTAAAAATTCAGGAGACAGCAGGTGTTGGAGAGGGTGTGGAGAAAGAGGAACACTCCTCCACTGCTGGTGGGGTTGCAAATTGGTACAACCACTCTGGAAATCAGTCTGGCGGTTCCTCAGAAAACTGGGCACCTCACTTCCAGAAGATCCTGCTATACCACTCCTGGGCATATACCCAGAGGATTCCCCACCATGTAATAAGGATACATGCTCTACTATGTTCATAGCAGCCCTATTTATAATTGCCAGATGCTGGAAAGAACCCAGGTATCCCTCAACAGAAGAGTGGATGCAAAAAATGTGGTATATCTACACAATGGAGTACTATTCAGCCATTAGAAACAATGAATTCATGAAATTCTTAGGCAAATGGATGGAGCTAGAGAACATCATACTAAGTGAGGTAACCCAGACTCAAAAAGTGAATCATGGTATGCACTCACTAATAAGTGGATATTAACCTAGAAAACTGGAATCCCCAAAACATAATCCACACATCAAATGAGGTACAAGAAGAAAGGAGGAGTGGCCCATTGTTCTGGAAAGACTCAGTGAAGCAGTATTCGGGAAAACCAGAACGGGGAAGTGGGAAGGGGTGGGTTGTAGTACAGGGGAAGAGAAAGGGGCTTATGGGACTTTAGGGGAGTGGGGGGCTAGAAAAGGGGAAATCATTTGAAATGTAAATAAAAAATTACATCGAATTAAAAAAAAAAGAAAAAAGGAAAAAAAAAAGAATATTAGAAGCAGCGACCATGGGGCTTTGCTTACTACTTTGCTTGATTACAATCTTGTGTGATCTCTTTGTTTACTACTTCACTTGATTACTTTGCCTTTGATGCAAGAACTGATCATGTTTTTTGGATATACCTAGAATGACATAAAAGCAGGCTGGAGAGAAATAAAACTGCTTCAGCCTCAGTACTGGCTGGAGTCATGTTCTAATTTTGTCTAATTGTTTTTCTTCTTTTTCTTTTTTTCTTTTCTTTCTTTTTTTTTTGGATTTGGTTTTTTTTGAGACAGGGTTTCTCTGTGTAGCCCTGGCTGTCCTGGATCTTACTCTGTATACCAGGCTGGCCTCAAACTCAGAAATCTGCCTGCCTCTGCCTCCCAGAGTGCTGGGATTACAGGCATGTGCCACCACTGCCTGGCATTTTTCTTCTTTTTCAATCCTCTGTCCCTTGAGACCCTGTCGACTGAGGTAGCTTGGTCAATGTGGCACTGCCCTGTATCAACAAAATAAGCTAGCATATCAGGAGTGATACAACGTGCCTAGCACCTTATACTCATGTTTAGAAAATAGTGATATTTTATATGTATCTGCGTGTGTGTGTGTGTGTGTGTGTGTGTGTGTGTGTGTGTGTGTGTGTTGAGAAAGTAAAATGCTATGTGACCGAAGCTGGCTTGGAACTCACTATGTAGCTCAGGAAAGCCTCAAACTTGCAATTCTCTTCCCTCAGCCTCCCAATGACCATGTCCCCATGTCTTATATGGTGACAACTCTGATGTTCCGGTAGATAACAGGACCCAGTAATTAGAAAGGAAAGTTAGAGATGAAATAGCAGAGATCAAGGAAAAGGTTTAACCTCTAAGGACAAACAGGAACCCATGTTTTAGACATCATCGCCAGCATCAATGAAATGGATCACCAGCAGACAATGGTAGACTGAAGATCAGGAACTGGGCATGTCTAACTCAGAATTCAAGGAAGCCTAAAGATGTTAGGAAGGACTTGAAGATTTCGTGGGCCTAGCTTCTGTCCTGTATCCACAAAATAAGCTAGCATATCAGGAGTAATGCAGCCTGCAACATTGCCTAGCACCTTATACTGATGTGATATGAATCTCTCTCTCTCTCTCTCTCTCTCTCTCTCTCTCTCTCTCTCTCTCTCTCTCTGTGTGTGTGTGTGTGTGTGTGTGGGTGTGTGTGTGTGTGGGTGTGTATTAATAAGAGGTTGTAAATTTGAGGAGGAGTTGGAGGGACATGGGGAGGAGTTAGAGGAAGGAGAGGGAAGAAAAATATGTAAATACAGTACTCGTATCAAATTTCTCAGCTGATGAAGGCAGATGCAGCGACCCACAGCTAAACATCGGGTGGACTTAGGAGAACGCCTCAGAAAAGGGAAGGGAAGGATTGTAGGAGCCTGGGGCCGGGGGAGGGTAAAGGGCACCAGAACAAGACCCACAAAATTAACTAAGCAGGTCTCCTAGGAGCTCACGGAGACTGACAATCAGACCTTGTATAGGTCTTACCTAGGGCCCCTCACATATTGGTATGGTTGTGTAGCTTGGTGTTCTTGTGTGACTTCTAACAGTGGGGGTTGGGGTGTCTCTGACTCTTTTGCCTGCTCTTGGACCCTTTTCCTCTTCCCGGGTTGCCTCATTCAGCCTTTATATGAAGGTTGGTGCCTACTTTTTTTTTTTTTTTTTGAATTTTTTTCCCGAGACAGGGTTTCTCTGTATAGCCCTGGCTGTCCTGGAACTCACTCTGTAGACCAGGCTGGCCTCGAACTCAGAAATCCACCTGCCTCTGCCTCCCCAGTGCTGGGATTACAGGCGTGCGCCACCACCGCCTGGTGGTGCCTACTCTTATTGCATCTTGTTATGCATGCCTGGCTGGTATCCCTAGGAGGCTTGATCTTTTCTGAAGGGAAACAGAGGAGCAGTGGGAGGCGGAGGTGGGGGGGAGGTGTGGAAGGAAGGGGAGGCTGTGCTCAGAATGTACTGTATGAGAGAAGAATAAATTTAAAAAAAATAGAAAAAGAAAAAGTGGAGATTCTGTCAGTTATTTGAAGATTTGTGGTCAGTTTCTTGTCTCAGATTTCTAGATCCCAAGTTTCAGGCAATCACAAAATACTTGGCCAGTCTTTAGCAACTGAAGCCTGATTATCAGCTTATGTCATGTTGATGAAGTTTGTTTCCAGGGGTTGGTGGCAGATAGAGCCAGTTCTAGTCTGTGGTAGCTATGTCCTGAAAGGTGGTGTCCCTCAAGACAAGGGTCCTGCTGCTGGAGCTGTGGGTAGGTAAGCACTTCCAATGGAGCACAGCTCCGCCAGCTATGCAGCAGCCTTCCTGCTGCCACCCACTCTGTAGACAAATATGTCATTGACACAGATTTCCTGAGCTAGATAAAAGATGTCTTCACATCTGTGAATAATTAGAGGAAAGCCAAAACAGCTCAGAGGACAAAACAACTAAATCTTTGAAAATCTTCCCTAAGATTGGGGATACAAGGCTCTCTGGTAAAGCAAACATCTGGCATTTGCTAGTCCTTAGGTTCAACTCTACCACTATTAAAATAATAATAATAATAATAATAATAATAATAATAATAAACTTTTCCATCCACGTAGAATACATAAAACCAAAGTACTCAGCAAGTGTGGTGTGCTTCCTCAGACTCAGATCTAGGGTTTGCAGGAGGGAGAGTGGGGAGAGGGAGGTGCATTTGTGTATAATCAAATGCTTAGGATCAGAGTTTATATTTGGTAGTTTACAACCAACTTGGCCAAATGTGTTTTCTTTAATGCATTCAGTGTTTTTGTGGGGTTAGAACTACAGAGCCACAATTGGCAAGTCCAAACAGATTAAGAAAGGTTTTATGGGGCCTTCTCCCTTTTGTTAACATAGATATGCCTAGATCTTTCCTATTTTTTATCAACTATAAGAGAAGGCTGATGATATATTCAAAATCAGAAGGCTACCTCTGTCTAGTGTACATGTGGGGTGCCTTTAGTATCCGATATCCATGAATCCCATAATTCCCCAGTTGTTTGAAAGGAGACCTCATTTCTGGTATGCCTTGTAGAAAAAATATTTCTCCTTCCTTGTTCGTTAACTTTTCACCTTAAATCAGACCGATGAGGATTTTTTGATGTGTGATCCAGATGCTTGTTTTGCACTAACAATCCTCCTTCCTCATTCTCCACTGTGCGGGATGGAATAACAGGTGTGTATCACCATGCACATCTGTATATATTTTTTAAGCTGAAATATCAGTGAGACAAAGACTTTTGTTTAATGACAGAGTCTTAAGGGACTGGCAGTGTAGCTCAGTGGTGGAGTACAGGAACCAGCAATGGCATTGATTGCCAGTACTGAACAAACAAATTCTTTGGTTTTAACTAGGGATATTGCATCCAAGACACAAAGACTATACTTTTTGGCTCCCCTTGTAGAAATGTAAGCATGTTCTTGCAAATGGGAAATGTTGGAAGTCATTTTCCCACATGTGGAGAAAACTGATAAAGGGATAGAGCTAATTGTGGATGGATCAGGATTTTTTTCCAGTTTCTTTTCATCTTGGAATATAGGTATAGCAAGTTTTCAAATCAGTGTGACTGCTGTCTGTTAAAGCCAAGGGAAGCCACAGGATGTGCTGATTATCAAATAGGCAACTTCTCTTATTCTGTTTCCTCCTTGGTAGAGCCTAGTCAATTCCATGATTCTGTTTCCTCACTTTCTCACTCCTGCTCCCAATATGCTTTTCACAACATTGCCATACAAGTCAAATAATTGTTTTCATAGTGTTCAGTGGAGAGTGTCTATGGTAAAGGATATCCAAAGTATTTTCTTGGAGTACCAGAGATGCTCTTGTGTACAACCACATTCAATTTATTGTATGTACTACAACATATGGTTCATGTTTTGTGTTAGGCATATTCCCACATGCTATAATAATATGTGAGTAGAGTTTTTTCCCCAGTGTGGGAGGCAGAGAGGGTGGGAACATCTGTTTAGATAGTCATTGACTACCCTGCAGCAAAACAGCTGGAAAAGCAAGCAAACAAAAAAACCCTCCTGGGTAAAAGATAGCCCTAGAGCACTAGGAAGTAATCAGGGTTTATGCTAGTAGGCTTCAGACTTTGCAATCTCAACAAGTTTCCAGTCTTCTGCCTCAGCTAGTTCCTCGAGGTAGCTGATCCAGATATCTGCATTCCACAGCTGTTGTTTAAATACTTCCCCATGAGACAGCTAGACGCAGCTGTGGAGTGGCTATACTGACCCACCCAACAAGATACTGTGCAGATAGGGTTCAGGAAATCAGCTCAGCCACTGTGGGACTCCAAAGAATTTAAGTCTACTCACCCTAAACCACCCCATCACATTCTCTGCAGAAAAGCTGCTTTGGTGATTATGTCCTAGATCTCAATAAAGACTGTGGTCCTGAAGTTCCTTTCTCTGTCTGTCTGTCCCTCACATATGCTTTGGATGCCCCATTGCTATTGTCACAGTGGATGTACTGCCCTCTTCTCTGTAGGGTCTGTAAGTGATAAACTATGTAGCCTGTCATATTGCCTATTCTGTGCCTCACCAGGCCACACACCTTATCCCAACTCTTTCTAGGTCAAGGCTCTCACAAAGCCTTGCTACAGAGTGGCTTTCTTGCTACAGGTAAGACACAGATCAAACAAGAGCCAGTAGAAACAAGCTTCTGGGAGAATATCATATGGTCAAGTTTGAATACTTTGTCTTAGTCAGAGTTTCTATTCCTGTACAAACATCATGACCAAGAAGCAAGTTGGGGAGGAAAGGGTTTATTGAGCTTACACTTTCACACTGCTGTTCATCGCCAAAGGAAGTCAGGACTGGAAATCAAGCAGATCAGGAAGCAGGAGCTGATGCAGAGGCCATGGAGGGGTGTTTATTACTGGTTTGCTTCCCGTGGCTTGCTCAGCTTGCTTTCTTGTAGAACCCAGGACTTCCATCCCAGGGATGGCAAAACCCACAAGGGGCCCTCCCCCTTGATCACTAATCCAGAAAATACCCTACAGCTGGATCTCCTGGAGGTACTTCCCCAACTGAAGCTCCTACTCTGTGATAACTCCAGCCTGTGTTAAGTTGATACACAAAACCAGCCAGTACAATTGACCCTTTGTCAACTTGACACACAAACATATCACTATTAAGCCTTAACCCTTACTTTCTTAATCATCCCCAAGATCTAAATAACTTTAAAAATCCCAGAGTCTTGCATATTTAAAGTTGGATCCCTCTAAAATGTCGAATACCTTTTAAAATTCAAAGTCTTTTTTAATGCTTAGTCATTTTTATTGGATATTTTATTTATTTACATTTCAAATGTTATACATTTCAAATGAAACCTGTTCCAGATTCCCCCCCCCCCCAGAAACCCTCTATTCCATCACCCCTCCTTCTTCTTCTATGAGGGTGCACCCCTACCCACCCACTCCTGCCGCCCTGCCCTTGAATTCCCCTACACTGGGGCATCGAGCCTTCACAGTACCAAGGGACTCTTCTCTCATTGATGCCCTACAAGGCTATCCTCAGCTACATATATGGCTAGAGCCATGGGTCCCTCCATGTGTACTTCTTGGTTGATGGTTTAGACCGTGGGAGCTCTGGTTGGTTGATATTGTTGTTCTTCCTATGGGGCTGCAAACCCCTTCAGTTTCTTCAGTCCTTTCTCTAACTCCTCCATTAGAGACCCCGTGATCAGTTCAATGGTTGGCTGCAAGCATCCGCCTCTCTATATGTCAGACTTTGGCAGAGCCTCACAGGAGACAGCTATATCAGGCTCCTGTCAGCATGCAAAGTCTTAAAAATTCGAAGTCTCTTAACTGTGGCCTCCACTAAAATACTTTCTTCCTTCAAGAGGGAAAACTACCAGCGCACAGTCATAATCAAAAGCAAAACTCAAACTCTAATGGTTCAAGGTCTGGAATCTAACTCATGATCTTCCAGGCTCCTCCAAGGTCACTTCTCCAGCTCTGCTCTTTGTAGCACACACCTTGTCTTTTAGGCTCCAGCTGCCTGTACTCCACTGCTGCTGCTGTTCTTGGTGGTCATCTCATGGCACTGTCATCTCCAAAACACTGCTGTCTTCTGCTGTAACTAGGCTTCACCAATAGCCTCACATAGGGTCTCTTCATGGTGCCAAGCCTCGACTCCTTTGCATTACCCCTTCAGTCCTGGGCCATCAATTGCAACTGAGGCTGCACCTTCACCAATGGTCTTCCATGGCCTCTCACAGTGCTGAGCCTCAGCTGCGCTTCATGACCCCTTCATGCCTTCAAAACCAGTACTGCCTGGGTGACTCTTACACATTACCAAGTCCAGCTTCAGCAGAAGGTACAACCTTGGCTGTCTCTGGAACACAGCCTCTGTGCTCTCAGAAAACACTTCGCAGAAAATCAGATTTCACCTCAGTGATGCTGGTCTCTTCTTAATCACTGCTAATTTCTTAGCTCCAGCTAACCAGCATCAATATTTCCAGTAACACAAAGGTTTGCTTTAGTGGTTCTGGTATCCTGTTAATCACAGCTGATTCTTCAGTCCAGCTAACCAAAACCACAGAATTTTCTCAATCAAAACAGCAACAGCCCTGATAAGAGTCTTTAACTTTCCCTCTGAAATTTCACAAGCCAGGCCACCATCTTCTACACTATTCTCAACATTTTCTTCCAAGCTCCTACACATCATCCCACAGAGCTTTTAACATGGAATGGATCATCTAGTGCAAAGTTCCAAAGTCCTTCCACAGTCCTCCCCAAAACATGGTCAGGTTGTCACAAGAACACCCTAGTATGCTGGTACCAATTTGTTTTAGTCAGGGTTTCTATTTCAGCCCAAGCATCATGACCAAGAAACAAGTTGGGGAGGAAAGGGTTTATTCAGCTTACAATTCCACGTTGCTGTTCATTGCCAAAGACTGGGACTCAAGCAAGTCAGGAAGCAAGAGCTGATGCAGAGGCCATGGAGGGATGTTCCTTACTGGTTTGCTTCCCCCGACTTGCTCAGTCTGCTCTCTTATAGAACCCAAGAATACCAGCCCAGGGATGGTACCACCCACAGGTGCCCTCCCCCCTTGATCAGTAATTTAGAAAATGCCCCACAACTGGATCTCATGGAAGCAATTTCCCAATGAAGCTCCTTTCTCTGTGCTAACTCCAGCCTGTGTCAAGTTGACACAAAAAACCAGCCAGCACACTTGGATAGTAGATAGTACCAGGATCAGGAAGTATCTTGTAAAGGACTCACTGTAAACAACCATAGCCTTCTTCACTGTAGACCATCAAGCTAGGACTAAGTCTATAGCCATTCTCCAGAGAGATCTCATAACCAAATTGGAGGAAAACCCTAATACAAATACTCTTTGGAAATTGACTGTTTAATAGTTTAGTCATTTAAAACGAGTTTTGCATCATAACAAGTTTATATAAAATGAGAATTTTGTACTACTTTATTCAGCTTATTGTCAAAACACATGGATTCACTTCATTGGCACATGGAGTAAGAATATTTAAGTATGACAATTTCTTTTGCCTTCCTGAACTCACAAACAAGCCTACACTTTCTGATTTTCCTTGCCAAATGTTGGGCACACACCGATGGACTGTGGGCAAAAAGTATACACGCTACTCTCAGGCCTGTAGATTAAGACTTTTGAAAATGCCAAGGTTACTGGATGATCAGAGTTCAGGTTCCTGAATGATAACACCATGCTCTTACCTTTGTTGAATCAGGACATTTTCAATTTTACAAGGCAAAACGACTCAGATTTGGAGAGATTTTTGTCATAGCAGGTAAACAATATACATTAATGCAACACTTGTTCTTCATGAACAACAAGGTGGGCGTCTTATTATTAGTAGGAGTCAGCTTGTGAACTATAACATCCTGGAATTTCATGATTCCTGTTCAAACTGCTGCATCATAAGATGCTAATTAAAGAACATAGTCTCCAAAGTGGCTTTATTTGACCTATTGTATTGGAATCAGGCAAGGCATAGTTGTCACTTCCTTGAGTTTTATGGCTCTTACCTCATTGCTTTGGATCCAGTTGATTTAAATGTATTGAGCTGAGGTACCTAAGATTTGTTTTATAGATTTTTTTTAAATCAACATGCAATCCAATGCACTAGTTTTATTGCAGTTTTAGATTTAGGATAATGCCCCAGAAACAGAAATAGCCGGTAACCAGTGGAGACAAGTTTCTTTAGCCTAGCATACTTTTCAGATTTACTTGAATGAGGGAATATATCAAGAGAGTATGTCTTTTCAGAGGAACAACAATATGAACTACCCAGTACTCCCAGAGCTCCCAGGGACTAAACCACCAATCAAAGAGTACACGTGGAGGGACCCATGGCTCCAGCCACATATGTAGCAGAGGATAGCCTGGTCAGACATCAGTGAGAGGAGAGGCCATTGGTCCTGTAAAGGCTCGACGCCCCAGTATAGGGGAATGCCAGGACAGGGAAGTGGGAGTGAGTGGACTGGTGAGCAGGGAAATGGGGGATGGGTTACAGGATTTTCCAGGGGGCGGAGGACATTTGAAATGTAAATAAAGAATATATCTAATAAAAAATTAGAAAAAAAGAAGTGACAACAAAACTTTGCCTAGTTAAAACAAGGTGTATGTCTTTTTAAAATATTTTTAATTTATTTTTTATTGATTATTTTATTTATTTACATTTTAAATGTTGTCCTCCTTCCCAGTACCCACTCTAGGAGGGCCCTCCCCTTTGGTTCTAAGAGGGCACTCCCACACCCACTCACCCCCACCTCAATCCTCTAGCATCCTTTTTCTTCTTTTTAGCATCCCTTTTCTCTGGGACATCAAGTCTCCACAAGACCAAGCACACCCCGTCCACTGAGGCCAGACAAGACAGTCCTCTACTAGTGAAGTACCCTCTTCTAAGGGCGGCTGCATTTTACTTTCCATTCCCTGTTGATTATTGGGTTCTTTCTGGCTCCGGGTATCATGAAGGAAGCTCTGATAAACTAGTTAAATGTGTTGTGTGTGTGTGTGTGTGTGAACCTACCTGGTTTTCACTAGGACAGGTTATTTTAAATGTAAGCATTACTGATGTTTTGGACAGAACTGTGTTCTGCAGGAGCATCTTTCCTCCCCCTGCCGCCCTGAACTGTGACAACCAAAAACATCTCCAGATGTTGCTATATGTCCTCTGGGGAAGGGGGAGTAATCCTCCTGATTCAGAGCTACTGTGGTAGGAGCACAGCATATTTATTAACACTTTAGTGTAAAACTGGTATAGACAAATCTTACCTTCTGTATTGAAATGTCTCTATTCACATTTATGAAGGAAATTCTCTGCCTATAAAATTCTAATTTGGAAGTTGTTTTAGTACATTTAAAAGTCATTTCCTTATTTTCGGGATTTTTAAAATTCAATTTTTCAGATCATAATTTCTTCCTACCCTTCCTCCCCCAATCTCTTACATATACCCTTCCCCACTCTCCAAATTCATGGCCTCTTTTTTTCACTACTTGTTATTACATGCACTTATGTATATGAATATACATACACACATTCCTAAGTATAACCTGTGCAATCTGTATGAATATTTTCAGGGAAGATCTTTTAGTACTGATCAATCAATTGGTCTGCTCTTCCTTAGGAAAGGCCACCTCTCCTGCTCCCAGCTTTTGTCAGTTGCCTATACTTTGTGTAGGCCAGAGGCCTCATAGACTAACCCCTCTCCTTACACACACCATGCACTTTGGCATGCTCATGGGTGCTATCTTTGTTGAGCTCATATTTGGGCAGTCATGTTCATGAGAATTTATGAGTAAAGCTTCTACATTTGCTTTTTTGTTTGTTTGCTTGCTCTGGAAGCAGGTTCTCACTATATAGCCCTGATTGGCCTGGAACTCACTATGTATGTGTGCACTGAAAATCTGAAATTATTACAGGTGAATCATAGTTTTTCTAGTGAGTTTTTAAGTTATCAATTCCTTATTCAAATTTAATGTCAAATTAGTGATCACTAAAGCCAAGATAAATCTATTTCAATGTTTTCCTTATAAACTTAATTTCTCTTACCAAAAACAATGTACTCACTTAAAACAGAAAAGGAGGAGGAAGAAAAGGAGGAGGAAGAGGAGGATAAGAGACAGCAACTTGACTGATCAAATTTGGTATGTGACTATGGTTTAGCCCTTTCTAAGTTTAAACACAGACAGACAGACAGACAGACAGACACACACAGAGACAGACACACACAGAGAGATATGGGGGGAGATTGCTATAAAAGTGTTAAAGAGAATCACCATACATTTTGTAGATGAAAACTCCCTCCATGTACCCATGGTTTCGGGAGATTTGAAGGGCAGGCATATGAGCACTGCTCCACTGGGTCTTCTGCTCCAGAGTTTAAAAGACTGAATCAATATGCCAACCAGGGCTATGATCTAATCTGCAGACTGTGTTCCTCTCCTGGGCTCATTGGTTTTGGATATAATTCCGTTCCCAACAGTTGCATAATGGCAAGCCATTAGAGCTGCAAGGCTATCCTACACTCTCTGGTATAACATGTTCTCCCATTACTCCTGTAAAATCTTTCTAGGAGACTAAGGTAACACAATCGAGGAAATGACTCCCTATCATAGTCATTGGTATCACCCATACTCAGAGGGAAGGGATTACTCAAGGCATGTGGCACCAAGACTACTCTTAGGGGTCACCTTAGAACTCCATCTGCTACCATCAGCATATTTTAGCATCATTTTTGAGTTTGACTTCCACTTAGCTCTTGAAGCTTCTGCTTCACATACTTTGGCAATATCATCCTGGTACTGAGGCTTCAACAATGCAAGGTTTGAAAGTGTATTTACCTTTAATAAAAATAAGAAACTTACTAAGTGTAATATCTATTTAGAAAACTACTTTTTTTAAGATTTCAAAACCATATGACTTTGGAATAACATTTTTGTTTTTTTACCCTTTAGGTAAAAATAAAATGATGGGGTTGTTTTCTTTGTTTAAATGGGGCAATGGTCACTGCAACTGAAAAGTGACATGTTTCACTGACAAGGGAAGATTGAGGAAGTATATTTCATCTTTCTAAAGACAAAGTGTGAGCAAGGAGGCAGTGCTCCTATCAGAACAGATTAACAGCTTTCACATTCCTATGCATTTCAAGTCAAGAGGCAGCACATGTCATTGCTAGAGACAGCTAAACTGAGCAAGTTTATGAGGTTTCTTGTAGTGGCAGAGTTAAATTATCATATCTTTGATAAGTGATAAAGATATTTTGTACTTTTTAACTCAAAAATATTTAGGCTTATTTTTTATTTATTTCAATTATTTTGCCTACAGGTCTGTCTGTGCACCTTGTGTCTGCCTCATACCTGCAGAGACTTAAAAAAGGGCATCTGAGCCCTGGAATTGGAGTTATAGGCAGTTGTAAGCCCCATGTGGGTGCTGGGATGCAAGCTCAAATCTTTGGCAACAGAATCAAATGATCCATCTCCTCGTTGCCCCTTATTGATCAATAAATAGTTCCAAGTACTTATCCATCTTGAGAGCAGAACCAACCAGATATAATTTATTAAAATAAGTTCATTACAATGTTACCTGTTTTTAAATGTTGTAAATATATTCAAAACTGTTCCAGTGTTGTAATATCATGAACATTGTCTTAGGAAATTACAAAGTTTGTGTTGGCAAAACTATGAAATAGCTTCATTCGGTTTTCAAATATAAAAATATATAGTTTTATGCAACACTGAACAGTTTTAAGGCCAGAACACTTCAAAGAGAGTTGGAGGTACATGTACTTTGGAAACTTCTTGTTATATTAGCATAAATATCAAACTGTTCATATTGTTTAAACCAAGCCAAACATACTAATTTATATCTTTTTAAACAGTGTTACCAAGGAATTTCCTTCCGAATTCACAACATTTTTCAAGTATGAAGAAAAAATGTGCTCAGTGACCATGGAAACATAAACATACATTTATAGTATTGTACAGGATTTGGACTTTCCCTCCATATTTGGTGTTGCAGTATCCTGAAGATTTTGACCCATGTGGTTCTGGTTGGCATCTTTCTTATCACTTTGTAAGGCTATTTGATCTCCTATTGGCTTTATCTCTGGGAGTGGATCGTTAGTATTCTGCATCAGTTTCTGACCTGTCAATGACATCCGATTAAAGAAGGAAATCTAGCAAAAACACACAAACAAAAAGATTTCAATTCAGTAAGTAAAATATTCATAAAGTATGCAGGGATATAATGTTTTTACAGGCATGAGCATAAATTAAATCACATTTTGATGTACATATATGTACATCCTTACAGATTTTTATCCCTTTTATAAGAATGTGGCCATAATAAAGTAAAACTAGCTTTCAACAATACCTTTATCATCATGGTTCTTCACAGGCGAAAATAGAGATTTCACTTTTTTGTCTTGTAAGAGGAACAAATGAAAACTGGGAAATCACTCACTTATTGTCACCATTTACATGTAAGAGGAATTGGTCACTTGGGGGGCACTTTTTCTGTTACCACTAGTGTACCTCAACTACAGATCATTTCTGCCATGGCACTTTAGAAAAGGAGGACATCCCTCCCATTCCTGAGATTAGAAATTCTGAAAAAAAAATGCTACAGTTGGCAAATGAAGGCCATGTGGGGCTTGTGGGGCTGAGTCAGCAGTGGAGAGATGGAGGGGCTGTGGTGGGAGGCCAGCCCTGGGAGGTGCAGGACAGATAACAGATGAAAGCAGCCCTGGCTCCCTGGCACACACTGAAGAGAGCCAAAGAACAGCTTCTGAGGAGCAGTGAGAGAGAGTCAGGCAGATGTGGTAAGTCATCCTGAGGACTGAAGTCTGGAAGGACAAAACTGGAAAACGAAAGCAGCTTGGAAGTCAGGGAAGGAAAACATACTAAGAAGAGTATGGCCCACGGGGCTATCTGCAGGTAAGACACAGCAGGTAAGATCATCATCTTAGAACAAAGGTCTCATAAGGCCTTTAAAGACTTATCCAGGGAGAAATTAGTGTCTTTCAATGAGCTATCATACAAGAAATGCTTCTGATGTCAGACCCAGGAAAAACACAGAAAATGAAAAATTCATGAGGATGTGACTGTTTCAGAAGTCAAAATGGAGTTAACAACAACAACAACTCCTCCTTTTATCCATAAGATAGAGACAACATAAACTATAATGACTTCTAGCAAAAGAGCTTATGGATTAAAATGGAAGCATTCCTTGACTTGTTACACTGGAGGGTACACATCTTGAAAAACTGCTCCACTACAGAACAGCAAGCCCCCCTTATTTAAGTTAGAAGTGTAACTTTCTAATATGCAAGTAATTTCTCAAGAATGTAAAGATCATCCCTGTGGGCCCTAAAATGAGGATGAAGCATACTTCAGGAAAGATCACCAAAACAACATATGTATACCTTGTAACCTAAACCCTGCGCCTTTAAGAAATCTGAGTTCGCAAGTTGCAGGGAACTGGAGTGAGTCAACCCTTAAAAAATGTACTCTCTGTAAGCTCACACATAAATATCAGGGGACAACTAAATAGCATGTGCCACTTGGTTTTTGAATAAAGAAGAAGCATGTTGTTGAGCTAACTTTAAAGTTCATAAGACCAGTGTGTACAGGCAATCCTTAAAAGACACATTGACCATAAGCAATTTCAGATCTAACACAGAGAACAATAACCATTTTCTACGGATGGACTGATGCTGACCTAGGGTTAAGAGGACTTACATGCAAATGTCCTGGTTGAACATGAATTTAATCCAAATTTTAAAACATACATAGAAACAAAGCACTACCATTAGTAAGTGAGCCAAGGCAAAATATAGATTAGTAAAAAGATAGAAAAATAAGTTATTTAAAGCAGAAATCATACCAATTTTAAAATAATAAAAGTTCACTTAAAATGCATGGGGGAAAAGGCTGAAAAGATGGTGGGGTGAGCATTTATTTACTGCTCTTACAGAGGACCCAAATTTGGTTCTCAGCACCCACATGGCAACAAACAATCTATAACTCCAGTTCCAGAGTTTGTGGTGCCATGTTCTGGCACCTGTACACAAATGGTGTACATACCACATACATGCAGGCAAAATATAAAATAAAAATAAATCAATCTTTAAAAGAAATGGGACTGGAAAGATGGGTCAGCAGTTCAGAACCCTTGTTGCTCCTTAAGAGGACCTGGGTTCAGTTCCCAGCACCCACCTGTTCGCTCATGATCCCATGCCAATCCCAGTTCCAGGGTGCTGTGCCCCCTTCTAGCCTCCATGGGCATTGCACGCATGTGATGCAGGTAAAACATTCACACATAGAAAATAAAAATAAGTCTTTTTAAATGCAAAAAAAATCATTGAAATTAAAGCTCAAAAGGTATGCTAAAAAGCAGAAGAGTTTCAGCAAAAGAGATAATATAAAATCAATAAAAACCTGGAAATTACCCAAAGTATCAAGAAACATAGGAAATATTAAACTGATATTAAAACATGAACAACAGAAAGGAAATGTTTCTGTCATACTCTGAAACAGAGGTACAATGTTCAAATACCTAGTAGATGACAAATTTTAAAAATATAAATTAAATGACTTCTCAGATTCAAGGGTCATATGTTTCAACTAATTTAAAATTAAAGATACATATTTAAAAATAAAGCACATATAAATTTACAAAGCTCTCAACAAGAATATGAAAGCAATGTTTGTTTTACAGTGCTGGGAAGGGAACCCAAGGTCTCAAGCACACTAGGCAACCGGTCTACCAAGGTAAACCTCTACTCTATTTCTAAAGTAATATTCTTAATAGCAACAACTAGAACAGATACAATACTAGCCAAGTAGCTATACTATTTATCAGTGAAAAACTCTGAATAGAAATGTATTCAAGCATATTCAAGCCAACTGAAATGCAAGGTGTGAACCACCAAGAGACACCTATGAAAAGAACTTCCAAAGGATTTCTTTGGGGAGAATAAGAGCTCAGAAAGGACATCTGAACAGTAAAAAGTAATGGCGAGCAGAGCATATGTTATCAAAAACAAGTAACGACTTGGTTCATGACATTAATCAAATTAAAACATTGGGTACAGTAATTTGTAAAATGGGAAAGAAGAGATGGCAAAGCAGAACTTTATTCTAAGATTCTATGATGATTTGAGAAAAAGATATAAGAACAATGGTCAGTTCCAGAAAATTAGGTATTCACATAAAACATTCAAAGTCAAAATCCAGCTGTCTAGGATATTTACAATGTACCTATTTAAAATACATGTTAAAATAAGGAGTTAAATGTCTCCTACCAGGCAAATGATAACAGAAGAAAGCTAGCTTATTAAAAACCATGAAGCACCACCTTAAAACTTTTATATACTTGGGGTTATACAGCTCCTATAAGGGACTAGCATAGGAAAAGTAGAATGTGAATTCAATACTTTGGTCTCAATACCAAAATGAAAAATTCACTTCACTTACTTTTTTAGCTTTTTTTATGTCTTTACTTGTTGGTTCATTACCTCCCAGAATTTCTGAAGAGCTGCTCTTTACACGATCATACATGTGTCCTACAAATGGATACATGTAAAATATTATTCTAACTAAAGAGAAAGAAATTCTCGATGCTTTCAGGGAAACTATCAACTCCGAGTTGTGGGTTAATACAGAAAAAGCTCACTACTGGACAAGTAAGTAATGTCACACTACACAGTTCCTGACAAATGGAGTCAATTATGGTAAGATGCCTGGATAACTTAACCAATGCAAAAATATTTGGATTATGACCATCCAAATATTTCCTATTATGAACAGTAAGCAGAAAATGCCAGAGATGACACGTGAAAACAAACTATTTTAAAAGATCTTCTTTCTCTTCCCATCTCCCTCTGTCCCTTCTCCTCTGTCTTTGTGTCTCTCTCTGTCTCTCTGTTTGTCTGTCTTTCCATGTCTCTGTCTGTCTCTGTCTCTCTCTCTCCATGTCTCTGTCTCTGTCTCTCTCTCTCTCTCTCTCTCTGTGTGTGTGTGTGTGTGTGTGTGTGTGTGTTTGTGTGTAGGCAAGAGGGCAATGATGGATGTTTTCCTTTATGGTCTCCACCTTAGGTTTTGAGACAGATTTCCCATTGAATCTGGAGCTCACTGACTGGGCAATGTTATTCGGCCAGAGAGTTTGAGAGGCCCTCTTGCCTTCCTAGCAGGAGGATTATTGGAACATCCTTTGTGTGGCCAGCTTTTTAATGTGGGTGCTGGGAACACAGATTCAGGTCTTCATGGTTACATGGCAGGGCATTAATGACTAGGCCAATTTCCTGGCGCCTACATCACTTACAACTTCCCATTTCTGTCGAAGTTATAAGGACAAAATCAAGGAAACTATTTCTTCCTCTGTGTTCATACCAGTCAGACATCCAGTCCTAGAAATAGTTTATTTATTTCTAAGGTACTGGGGACCAAACCCAGAGTCTTGACTATGTTAGCATGTGTTCTACCACTGGGCTACAACCCAAGCCCACGAAGTTTTCTTTTCCTAATGAAAACACAGTAGAATGCATATATAGACTGATGATGTAAAAACATAACGGATAAGGCTTCCAGCACAAGCACAGCTGACTTACATCTAAAACAAAGTGCACTCACAGTCCCCTGTATTGTATGGCACCTGCTGCTACACTAAATGCTTAAGATACTTTTTCAGTACCTGCAGTGACATGAGAGACACATGTACAGGTCCTGGAAGAAAAAATGAGGGTCCAGGACAGCTCTATCATATTAACTTGTGCCAAGAAGACCCTACTATCTGATAAGGGTTAAGTTGGGATTTGAGGCAAAGGCCCAAGACAGTACTGGTTCGGTAGGAAGGAAGAAGAGGTAGATTTAGCCCTACATCCTTGACCAGTGACACATAAGTAGCCATAGCTAAAGAGCATAGAGTGCATCTGAAGAAGCTGAGAAGGTAAAAGCGAACCTGGATAAGCCTATTTAAAGGGTCCTGTGAAAATACACATAAGAATCTCACCCCTTATTATCCTGTGACCTATTGCTCTCATTCTATGTATATTGTCGCTTATTTAAGAAAATGGCAGTTTCTCTCCACATGTTCACTCAAATGCCATGGCCAAGCAAGTCTATCTTTTTGTACTTCTAACACAAGAATGACATGCACCATTTCTCCTCCACTCCATTTCACAGAACTAGCTTATAGATCTCCCTATTTCAAGGTTTTATAGGAATATAGAAAACAAATGTAATATTGGAACACTATTTTTGACCACATCATATATCTGATTGATGATGAAATAATGATTCCTCAGCAGACTGTGGGACTGGAGAGATGGAGCAGCAGTTAAGAGAATATACTGCTGGGCATTCAGCTTCAGGTCTCTCCATCCACAGCAAACAACTGACAGCCCATTGGGAACTCTGGAGCAAGAGGATTTACAGTATTCTCTTCTGAACTCATATGCACATAAGCACAGACACAGACATATACATCATTAAAAGTAAAATAAATTCAAAATACCATTTTGAAATCAAAAGAGCTTATACCTTTTGGATTTTCATTGTACTCACGAAGGTTCCGTTGCAGAAGGCTGGCACTGTCCTCCTATAACCAATAGAAAAACAGTATGGTAAAACACAAACAAAAAAGCACTTTCTTCCCATATTTGTGCTTCTAGAAAAACCCGGTTTTGGTTTCAAAGCTTGGTTCTAGAGCCTGCATCTAATTAATGACATAGGCATGTGATAATTCTCTTTGCCAGGCTTCTGTGCAATGGGAGACCTCAGGTGCTCAGTGATTCTTAATGTTCTCAGTGACCAGAAACCAGGCACAGTGGCACATGCCTGTAAGTCCCAGGAAGGAAAAGCAGGGAGTTTCCATGACTCAGGGCCAGTGTACTAGTCTACATAACAATTTTGATGATGGCTGGGTCTATATAGGGAGACCTTGTCTTAAACAATACGATGAAAACAAGTTGTATGTACTTGTGAAAACTGTATGCTTCCATAAGCATACAGTATGCATCTATAAGTTGCAAAACTGTATGCCATCTATAAGATGACTGGGGAATGGCAAACAATTTCTCTCAAAAAATTTATAACAGGAAACGGGTATTTAATGTTTTCTATGTTAAGACATTTTACTGGCCACCAAAACCTGGAGTTAATAAAAATTTCCACAAATAGGATATTTTTTTCTATAAGAAAACAGTAAGTGCCAGTACAATTTTTTTCCTCAGAGAAAGAAAAAAATTTTGAAAAAAACAGAAACCAAGAAAACCTGACCTCTACATGACAATCATCTCTTAAATTAAAAATGACAAGCAAGCCGGGCGGTGGTGGCGCACGCCTGTAATCTCAGCACTCTGGGAGGCAGAGGCAGGCGGATTTCTGAGTTCGAGGCCAGCCTGGTCTACCAAGTGAGTTCCAGGACAGCCAGGGCTATACAGAGAAACCCTGTCTCGAAAAAACCAAAAAAAAAAACCAAAAAAAAAAAAAAAAAAACAAGCACATAGTTTGAACATATCCTTAATACAGGCACTACACATTCAAATACAATGTCTGCTATGATTTGGTAGTTATTTAGGCTTGGAGAAAGAGAGTGATTTTCAAAAACAGAGTCTTTTCTAGAGCAGGAATGAGAGTGTTTCATTAGCTAGAAACCATGTCTAACTCAAGTGTTTTGTGCAAGTATTCTGGAAGGTGAAACTGAGCCAAGCCCATTCCATTTGGGTTTCAGCATTCCAGGCCTCTCATCTAGAGCACTGTTGGCAGAGTCGTGGCCACATCCATGGCAAACATGCTGAACTCAAATACTGCTGTGGCTGTATGCATTTACATGTATGTATGTGTGAATGTATGCATATAACACATCATCTCTGTCACTAGCACTAGGTTTCCAACTTTCAATCTGAAGCATTTTAAAGACAGATATCTAGCTTTCTGGTTCATTTCCCAAGAGTATACTACCTGGAGCCATTTCTACTCATATAGGAATAAAATACCACCAAGCAGTGTGGCAAGTGTGCTAGATAACAAGGCTTGCTTAATTCCTAGACTAGACCAAAATCCTTTCACCTTATGATAAAGTGATACATAGATGTATCTGCTCCCATAGGAAGCTACGATGTACCCTCCCTTTCTTCTCAGGTGGCACCTCAGGACATAACCTTGTCGTCATACCTCTTTAAGGACTTCAGCTAGCTTCTCATCAGCAGTATCGACAGTTTCTGAGCCTTCTGTTTCAGGGAGGCTATCTTCAGGTGTACTTCCTTCTACGATCTCCTTCTTTTCTTCCTTCCTTTCGTCTTCTACAGCCTCTTCTACATTCAGGACACTAGTTTGCTCATCCATGCCCCCTTCTTCTGGTTTCACAGTTTCTGAAAGTTGAGGAGCCTATGACAAAAGGGATCACAAAAGATTTTCTCTGTTTAATGAACAGATGTGTTCTTTTTAAAAATTCAATAGATATAAGTTGCTCTTGCAACTTATATGATCTCAGTGAATGTGCACACTATATAATTATGTCTATGCGTTGTGTCCATTTTCTAAAACAGGGATTTAGAGTTCTCCCCCAAACTTTACAGTTCATCGTGAGGGAAAGTATAACTATTTATAACCCAGAAAAAAGATAAAGAGCACAATGCTATTAAATATGGTATTTTTTTACTAAAAGACTTTAACTGTAGCACTTTGAACTTAAGCCCAGTTAAAATTGCAAAATACATCTGGATAACTACTGTAAACCACAGAAAACACTTACCTTTAAAACTGAGATAATTTAGGAGATATTGGCAGAATACTGGTATTTTATAAAAAAGAAAAGGTAAAGTTTCAGTACATTCTTAAAATGATAGCCTGGAACGATCAACTATGTGTTTGGACTATGGTGAAGTGAATGGGCCTGAGAAATGCAACAGGACCATCATTTCATTGGTCACACAGCACAGTGAGCTCTAGTCTTTGGTTTGACTCAACACATACTTTGCATATATTAGCAGGGACATCAGTGTTCCTTGTAATGGTTCAGTTTGGCAAAGGACCCACTCACTTTGTCTACCTTCATCTCCAAAATCCTTATTCAAGAATAATACCCTGGTTGCTAGGAGAGGCAAGGAGAAGGCTATCCTGTGCCTACCAGAAACAGCCATCGGACCACAATGACTGTTGAAGACAGGGAACCCGTGGCTAAAGCTTAAGGCCAGGGGAACACAAGAATTTAGTGCTCAATGATGTTGAGACCTTCCAAGAGAAGGCTTATTAGGGAGGTAAATACATAAGGAGCGAGGAGGTTAATTAACTGGAAAAAGTCAAACTATCTAAAAGAATCTACAATACATGCAATTCTGTATATAAATATACATATATGGATTAAATGTAAACTTCTCATTTGGGCTAGAAATGTCCCTCTGAGAGTCAAAGACTAACAAGAATCCCAGTACCAGATAGGAAAAGCCCTCCTTTGAGTTGTTGGTCACAGATGTCCAAGAGATTCCCCAAACTTTGAGGTTCTTGCTATTCCTTCTGGTTGCCTCCCAGAGGTAAAAGGTTTAAGTCACCATTGCTGAAGACACTATGTATGCACTTCAGAAACAAGGCATAGAGGCCTCAGCGATGGAACTGACTTGAATGTCCCCTCCATGAATTTGCGCTTCCATAGTACCAGAAGGCACCATGCAAACTTCCAAAAGAGGAAAACCAATATTCCTACCCAGCTATGATGCCTATGAACCACAACAATGATCAGCATGGCACCACATCCCAAGGGTGCTATAGTGGCATGCATACCTTGGCAATAAGAAATAGCTTTCTAATAGGACTTAAGACCTGTTCAACAGGAAGGAAACAATGCCTGGTACTGAACACTTAGCTAACTACTCAGTGCTAGTGAAGTCATGGATACTGGAGAACAAATAACCACTACTTTAATAAACTAACATAACTAATAACAATATAGACATTTGTCTTGGTATAACAATATAGACATACCCACAGATAAGTGTAGTCCTCACCATTTATCAAGTAAACTTCGTTTTGCAACAGATGGAGACAATTATAAAAAAGAAATACAAGCAATCAAAATCCAGGGTTGTGGAGTCCAGTTCCAACTGAAACATATGGAATACACTCTCACACCTAAGGCTCAGGGAACATTTTGGAAAGGAGGATTAAAAAACCCTCAGAGCAAGCATCAGGGAGGTTGCTTTGAGACTGTCTCACTTAGTAGTAGGAGAAGTGACACCCACAAAGTCTCACCAACATGACAACCTAAACATGATCTAGACAAAGACACCAGTAGACATGCCAAAGAGGGCAGGGAAAAGCTCCCAAGGACTCAACCCTACACAAAGAACTTGAGGTATGCTTAAAGTGGAAGAAAGAGTCTTTCCAATGGAAGTGTACAGTAATTGATTATGCAATACCAGATGGTCAGCCCTGACATCATAAATATAAGTTAACATTAGATAGACTGGGTTTGGTTATATTTAGAAATACATATGTGTATGTGTATGTATATGTATATATACACATACATATATGCATATAATAACAGTTAATGAAAAAGGAAGCCATGATATTGAAAGGGGGCAACGAGTAGTATATGGGAGGGTCTAGGAGAAGGAAGGGGAAGAGAAAAATGTGACTATTAAAATCTTAAAACCAACCCCCACTCAAGTCTATACAAATTTTTTAAACATTTTAGGCAAAGTTATGGAGTTTCTTTTAAAGCTTTTAATATGCTAGCACAAGTAGACTTTTTGGAGTGTATCTAAAGAATTTTTTTAAATGAAATTATAGGTTCAATTTTTTAAACTCACCATTGGGTGATATGATGCATAATGTAACAAATGAGATCTTGAAGAAAAGTATCTAATTGCTTACATTAAATTCTGTATTTTAATGAAAAAAGAGTTCCTATGGCTTTCCATTCATGCCAGTATTTAATAAGATGTGTTCTCACCACAAGCATCAGTAACATGTCATTGTTGCTGGAAACAGTACAAACTAAATATTTATTTTAATTGATTAACTATTTTTAACTCAGTTGATCTATAGGGCTTTGTTTTAAAAATAATTTGGCCTGCTTTATAATATTGTATTTGAAAAAATATAATATATATACATATATACTTTTAATGTTTAAAGCACAGAAAAATTGATCCAACTTATGCATATATATGCGTATGATATTCTGTTTATATTTAAATACTGACAAACAATTTGAATTAAAAGAAATAATTTACACAGAAAGCAAAAATAAGGTCTACAGGCCAGTGTATGCCTTCAAGCTGCCAGTGTGATCTCTGCATTCTTATCTTATGATACCACTTTATTTAAAAAGTCTTCTTCCTTTCTATACATGATTTTGTATTTCATTCCTATCCCTTTGCTGTAACTACTGTATACATTCCAGTTTGAGAAGCAAGACTACAAATGTGAATGCAATATTCAGGGAACTGTACACTGGGGTTGTAGGCATTTTATTCTCAGTTTTACATTTATTCTATACCATCCTCATTGTTTTTCCTTGGACAATCTATTTTGTTTTTGTAAGGATACATTTTAGGCTAACCATATGCATGGGATCAATTTCTCTGTGCTTTAAATGCTTAAATTAAAGCTCTTTTCCAGCATCTACAAGGGTATTCAGTGGAGGACTGGGGTCTGAGTTCAGGATTGTTGGACTACAAGGGCTCTGGTCTTCCCTAAATCTGTCCAAGCATTTTGGAGATTTTAAGAGCCACGGTTCCCCTACGCACTGATGTTTCAAACATTGAAGATAATTCTATTTCCTAAATTCCCAGCAAGAATATCCTGGTCTCATGTGCCACTGTTCGTATGAATCACTCAGTAAGTTTTATCCAAAGTATGCAAGTCTCTGCATTGTACGTCTCCCTCCCTAATCTGCGAACCATGCAGGCAGTTGTTTGGTACTTTTCAGAGTGCAAATGTAGCTGAGATCCTGGTTCTGTGCAAGGAAGACTCCTTGGAGCTCTGTTGCCTTTTGTGCTGTCAGTGTTGCTAGGCTTCCATCAGGACACCCCAAGAAGCTCCTTTGCTGCCATCAATTCTTCCTTCTTGAAACCCCTTCTTTGCTTGGGTAGTAGCATTTTCTCCTTTCCTAGAATATGCCCCCCATATTTTCTCTAAGTTTTATTCCTCAACTTTATTACTATTCTCTTACTCTAACCCAGAGTAATGTTGAGACCCTTCAACACAGTTCCTCATGATATGGTGGCATCCCAGCCATAAAATTGTTTCATTGCTATTTTATGATCCAATTTTGCTACTGTTGTGAATCATAATGTAAATATTGGATATACAAGATAGCTGATATGTGACCCCCCCACACCAAAGAGGTTATAACCCACACGTTGAGAACCAAAGCACTCACTGATATTTCCCCCGGATCCTGCCTGAACAGTTCCATTCACAGAAGGGATGCTTTCACTAGATCCAGCTAAGTACATGGACAAGCTACTGATCCCCAGTGACCTCTACTGAGCTCCAGACACATATGCTGGTCCCCACACTGACCGTCTCCTAGAGACCACTGGAAGCTAGCAAATACAGAACAGTCTCCTTGGATTGCTCCTATGCCCTGATTTGCAGTCACTGTGAACAGCACTGTTTCTACTCAGTTTTCTAGGTCAAAAGAAAGGTTTCACTTTCCCCTTCCCTCCCAACCACATCTTTGTCCTATATCCCCATGTCTTCATCCCATGTCCAGTTCATTCTTTACCTGGTCTACTATAACTAGGTCCTCACTGCCATTCCTGACTTTATTCTTGCCTGCTTCAAATCATTCTTCATATTGCCACCAGAATAACCTTACAAGACCTCAAGTGCAGTCAATGTATTCTTTTCCCGGTAACATCTTGTATGAGTATATAAAGTCCTTTGCTCGTTAAGTTTTACTTAACAAGATTCATTTTAAAGTTTCCCTACTCACTGGTGGCAAGTTCATTTTCAATCCTTTCATATAGGAACTGAAGTTACTCTGCTAACATACTCTACTGCACTAATTTACTGGGAAATTATTAGGATTGCTACTTAAATTATTAGGATTTCCTGTTGGCTTACAGAGTCCTCTGAAACAAGAGGCCATGTCTTATGTTTTGCCTATCTATCTATTCTAATTAGACTGTTTTTGAAAAGCAAAGTAGAAATTTATTTTGAAGCTTAATTTCCATCTTAATGCAGCTTTGGCTAAAGAAACAGGAGTAGAAAAGCGAACAGCACTGTTAAGTTATACATATAATTAACAAGAAAAAGTGATGAAAAGAAAGAGTATTTTGGGGTTTCCAAGTGTTCTTTGGAGAAATATTTTTAGTCCTCCTGACAGTTAAGACAGAGAAAAGTGAGCCATTGGAGGTGGATTAATACCTGGCTTCCTTTTTAAGGTAATACTTGATTCAATAATATATACCAGCTATTAAGCTATATGTTAGGAACTAATCATCACATAGAACATTGGATTTTCACAATGAAAAGAATGAAGAAAAAGATGCCAATGCCTTCCTTGACTGATGCATTGGATGGAAAGAGCACACACACTGTAAGCTGATCTCTATTCACTATCAATCAAAACACACTTTAGTGTTACTCACCTCGAGGGCTGTTGTTGAACAGCCATAGATGCTCTGCAGAGTCTTTGCAGCTTACCTGAAAGTCCCTTTCTGACAGAGTCCACATTAGGGAACTGTAACTCAAGGGATTCTACAGGGGTAACGCCTCACATTTACCCCAGTAATGATCAGTGAACTAAAGCAAGCACTTGAACAACTAGCAGATTTACCATGCGTGTAATCCCAGCCGGGAGAGGTAGTAACAGCAAGCTCAGAAGTCAAGGCCATCCTTGGCCACATAGTCAGGCAAATACTTTCTAAGCAAGCCCAGGCTATGAAAGACCCTGTCTCAAAAACAAACAAGTAGGAACTAGCTACTGAGCTACGTGACCAGCTGCCAAGTCAGGAGGGGCCAAGGGGTCTTATTCTTCACTCACGTTTCTGATTCTCTAAGGAGGAGATTTATACAAATATAATAATAACCTCTACTTATGGAAGTTTGTGTTCTTTTATACTCAGTCTCAATGTATCACTAACCACCAACAAACTCCTAGCCATAAACTTTAGAATGTATCGGGCCTGCCACAACGTGTGATTTACTAAGTGTTAGCTGAACACTGGGCACAGAAAGTTAGCATGCTTTGTTTAGGGCTACTGCTCACTTCCATGTCACTGCTTGAAGACTAGGTGATTCTTGTGACTTACACTTAATGCTTCTGTTTTAAACTAAGGAATAGGAATATCAGGAATTACGGTGTGACAAAGCTCTAACAATGCTGGTCCTGTGGAATTCCTTAGGCCTCACATCCTAATTACGTTTCTAGAAAAAACAAACACACACCAAAACAGACATTTACAAAGACAAAGAAGCTGGTGTAACTTCATAATAGCTTGAAAGCACAAGTTGTCAGTATGGCCCTGGAGGCAAAATGCCTACATAAAAGCTCTTTTAACTGTACCTTGTGGGAACTATTACTTCTAAAGGACACCACACATTTTGGAGCAGGAAATGTAATGAAACTGGTCAGAAATGCTGCTTAAAAGTGGCTATCTCTCTTAGTTCAAACAGTGAAGCAGATGTACTTTTAGAACCTAACTTCAGTACTCCCGGTCTATTCTCTTCGTGGAAAACCAATACTCCCCCGCCCCCCACCTTTGATACAACTGTAAGTTTAGCTTATCTCCCTGAAATTCTCTTAAGAATTTCCTTTATCAACTTCATGCCTGCCATCCCTTTTTATTTAATCATGTCAAAACTATTCTTAAATGATCACCTTCTACTCTACAAGCGGTAAATGTGGTCAATTTGGCCAAGGACTGCAGTGTCAAATCAGTGTAGTCCATTATTCAGGGACACTACCTGCTGTCTTTGATGCAGGTTCTAATTTACAGACTGCTCTAAGGAAATGCTACTTCATTTGATTCCTCTGTCTCATGCCCCTTCTTACAGAGAATCAAATGTATGGGGTGCAAACACATAACATTTACAACAAAGGTATGGAACAGGCTGAGAAAGAAAATCAGTTTGGACAAAAAAGGTAAGAATACACAACCAAAACAGCTACATTATACAGATCTAATCAAACGTGACTTTTAGAAATTTAGTATCTAATTTAGACAGTGTTTTCCTCCACAAACAATACTGAGTGTATAACTTTAATCTTTATTTTACTTGAAACATTCTGATAAGCAACAGACAGAGAATTACAGAAGTCAGTGAGAATCCACTGAGGCATAACACACAATGAGAACAGGAACTCTGATGGCAGAGTTAGTACAGAGAAATCGCTTGAGTTCAGAAATTTCAAATTACACAAGATAGGAGACATTGAAATTATCACTTTTAAGAGCAGACAAATGAGTGTAGGTGCTTAATTTTATTTCTTGGAATATTTGCACTTCTATGCGTCCCTACATTATGTGTTTAAGTTATTCATTTCATAAGCTATTCTGTCATGTGCCTAGGCAGCAGTCATAAGAGATCACATCATTAAGTCTCTAAAACCTGAACATAGCTATCACGTTATGGATTTCTATCAAAGGATACAAGAAAAGGAACAAATATCACTTCTTAAAATATGAATTTTCTACCTTAGTTTTAAATTATCATCACTTCCTACAAAAATATTTTAGGTTATAGAGACTGAAAAGGGATACTAAAATTTTTATTAAAAATCACAAGTTTTGATAGCCCTTAAACATCTGTACTGTTTTAAACAGACTAGATTATATATATATATATATATATATATATAACTTATAGTAGGCTTCAAGCATGTAAACCTGACATTAATGAGGAATATACAATGTTAACTATAGCAAAATGCCTTTTAATAATATTTTAATTATGGATTAGTAATTTGGGGGCAGAACACAAGCTATGAGTTTAGAAGGATTCAAGATTTAACACTGTCTTCTGTTGCCTTTGCCTTAGCACATGTCATCAGTTGTCTGTTTTTCAACCACATGTAAAAGTACCATAGTAACAGAACAGTTTAATAAAATGTAATGAGTATACCTATTATGCATAAGGCATGCAAATGACTTCCCTGGTCATAATCAGGTTAAATTGGGTCTGTTACTTCAATTCTAAATAAAGTGGTAAAACATCATTCCAGAATTCTTTGGAACCTGGGAGTCCATTCTCTAAAACTTTTTTAGACTCCACTGGCATTTTAGGCGGCTGTTCCTTCAGCCTTCTCCCTGGGTTAGTAATAGACTTTTCTGAGTATGTGCCATGTCTGCCATATTTCATAGACCCATTTATTTTACTCACTTTTGGGGATTGTTTTCTGTCTTCCCGACTTTCATTATCAGCCACTTTTCCAATTGCCTCCTTGTATTTCTCTTCTTCCCTGTCATATGCTTCATCTTCCTCACAACTTTCTCTTTGCTTCCCGTCTTGTCCCTCTTCCTCATCTTCTTCCTCTGTACCTTCTCCCTCCTTTTCTAGCTCCTTTCCAGTCTCATCTAGCTCCTCTCCTTCATCATCTGCCCCTTCTTCTTCCACCTCTGCCTCTTCTCCCTCTTCTTCCCCCTCTTCCTCTCCCTCTCCCTCTTCCTCTCCCTCCCCCTCTTCCTCTTCCTCTCCCTCCCCCTCTTCCTCTCCCTCCCCTTCTTCCTCTCCCTCCCCCTCTTCCTCTCCCTCCCCCTCTTCCTCTCCCTCCCCTTCCTCCTCTCCCTCCCCCTCTTCCTCTCCCTCCCCTTCTTCCTCTCCCTCCCCCTCTTCCTCTCCCTCCCCTTCTCCCTCCCCCTCTTCCTCTCCCTCCCCCTCTTCCTCTCCCTCCCCCTCTTCCTCTCCCTCCCCCTCTTCCTCTCCCTGCCCCTCTTCCTCTCCCTCCCCCTCTTCCTCTCCCTGCCCCTCTTCCTCTCCCTCTCCCTCTTCTTCTCCCTCCCCCTCTTCCTCTCCCTGCCCCTCTTCCTCTCCCTCCCCCTCTTCCTCTCCCTCCCCCTCTTCCTCTCCCTCCTCCTCTTCCTCTCCCTGCCCCTCTTCCTCTCCCTCCCCCTCTTGCTCTCCTTCCTTCTCTTCTTCTTTGCCTTCCTCTATTTCCTCCTCCAGTTCTTCTTGCCCCTCTCCTTCCTTCCACCCTTCTCTCTCATCTTGCCTTCGTTTCCCCTCCCTTCTCCCTCCTTTCTCTTGTCTATCTCCTTCATCCTCCCTACTTTGCTCCTCTGATGAGCCTTCTTCCTCTTCCTCGCCTTCTTCTTCTTCTCCCTCCTCTTCTGGCTCTCCTTCCTCCCCTTCCTCTTCTTGACTCCCTTCCTCCCCTGCTTCTCTTTCTTCCATCTTTTGCTTTTTCTCTTGGATTCCTCCATCCCTCTCCATTGTCTCTCCTCCCTCATCTCTCTCCCATCCTTCGTCCTCTTCTCTCTCTTCTTTATCTAGGATGCGCCTTTCTCTTTTACTCTTACCTTTCTTCCTCTCTTGTTTTCCCTGTACCCTTAGCCACTGCTCTGCTCTTAACCTCCCCTTCTCATAGATCTGATCCCTTTCACCCTCATATCCTTCCTCTCTCTCTGCCCCTGACTCTCCTTCACTGTCACTCACCTCTTTTTCTGTAATGACCTCTGACAGGACTTCTGCTTCTGCCTCCTTTTTGTCCCCTTCCAATTCCATATTTTCCTCTTGTGCCTGTATCACTTGCTCCTCTACTCCATCTCCTTCTGAGTCCTCTGGTCCTTCCTGCTCCTCTGGTATCCCTGACAAGTGGTCATGCTTAATATCGAATTTGGGAAGAAATCTGGTTGCTCTGAATTCATTCTCAGTTGCTTGCTCAGCACACTTCCTGCTGTACCATAAGAAGTGCTCGGTCTCCACTTCATCGTCATCTTTCTCTTCGCTACTAGATTCTACCAGCTTGTGCTGCTCCAACTCCTCAGCACTGTCTTGCTCACTGTGTCTTTCACAGTCCATGTAACTGTCTGCTTCTTCTACCAGTTCTGTTTCACTGTCAAAGATCATATTCTGCTCACTGCTTTTCCCTTCCTCAGCATTATCTTTATTGTCTTCACTTTCAGAATTTATGTCTTTATCTGGTAAGTCATCAAAAAATGAATCTGATTTTGAGTTCTCTTCACTTTCTCTAATCTGTTTCTCATCTGTCATTTCCGTCACCTCAGTTTTCTTCGCAGAGAGTATTTCTTCATCACTTTCCTTTCCTATTTGCTTGCTTTGTAAGCCCTTTACATCAGCAAGGACCTGTGGCTCTGCCTGGTCTAAGGCATTACCCACTTCCTCATCTGAAAACGTTCCCAGAATCTCAGGTGGTCGTATCATGAAGATCCCTTTTGCTAAATATTGTTTGTACACTGTCACTTCTTTTATTTTTGACATCTCTTCATATTCATAACTATCCTCATTTTCAGTGCATGGTGTATTTTCCATCACTTTATCAACCGTGTCTTGATTCTGTAAATTTTTTGAAGTAACCATCATACTATTATTAGTTGACAAAGGCATCATACTTATATAAATCACTGCTAAGATTTTATATTTGTATCTACAAGCTCACATGGGGTGAAGGCTCGTTAATTCAAACTTTACAAACTAGGAAACATGCTACATCTACTGGTTCATTAGTATTTGCCAAATAAATTCTTAAAAACAGGAATTTGGAATTCATGAGCTAATATTCAGAAACAGTATAACAAATACAATCTTTTTTACTCACTAAACTAGGCCTGATAGCATCTAATATAAAAGCAGAATTTGAAATATGGACAATATATCAGTCTTTGTAAAGGGATTTCCATTTCTACTGTTGCTAGAAACTTTTTAATTTTTAAGTTATTCTTATAATCCTAAGGGAGTCAGTCTTATTTCTAAATGTGTGTTCCTTTCCTCTTCCAGCATTTACTAGAAAGGAAAACCCTGCTTGAGGCGGAGTAGGCCACCAAGGCAGTGAGTGCTCTCTGAGCTTTTCCAACCATGTCAAGAGAACAGCTTGCTCATGTTGAAAGGCATGCTGTTCCTCACGGTGCCTCTCACTTTTGGAGGGCTGGCTATGCATTTTTATAGTTAAGCATGATCTTCCTGCATTTTGTGGGATCTGTCTTTAAGAATTTTTAAACGAACAAGTTAGCAAAGGTAGTAGAAAACAGAAATTATATGATTTCCAATGTCGAAGTCAACTGCTTTTTTTAGTAACTACCAAACACCTCATATATTTTGTTTCACTGGACTCTAAAGTCATTAAAAGCAAAAAGTCAGGAAAAGCAAAAAGATTCCAGAACATTTCTTCATTTATGTCATTCCATGTCTGGTTGTGGAAACCAGAGACTGATTTTGCTACTAACATTGTTATTAAAATCTCTTTCTTACCCTTACTTTCATTTTAATCCTGTTTTATGCTAATCCTTCCTTATTACAAAATTATTATCAACTAGTTAACACTAAAAAAAAAACCCATAAAATTTTAGAGCTAGCAACATGTGATTATCCAGATAAGTCAGCATAGTGACTCAGGCAAAGTTATTCACAACCAAATTCAGAGGTCCATTCTGATAAATACTAACCTCCCCCCCCAAAGCAAGAGCTAAAATGATTATTTATTGCTCAGTTGAAAGAATCATCATCATGGGGTAGGTAAATAACTGGAAGAACAAATTCTATGAGGAAATAGCTACCAATAAAAGAAACCAAATAGGAGTCATCCAAGTTACAATCTTTTCTTTTAAATTTCAATATAAGTGAATGATTACCTTTTTTGTCTTCTTTCCAAAAAGTTTGCAAGGAAATAAAACAATTCTTACCCACAACAATACTAATATAATAATAATAAAAATAACAATAACAACTATGTGTTGTACCTGTTGTTTTTGAATTGGTGAAAAATCTAATGGTTTCTCATTGGAACTTGTGGTCATCATATGTGTCTGAAATAAATAAAAATATTATCTTCTAGATAAATGGAAAACTACAAATGAATAATGAATGTAAAGAAACCCAGGCATTAATACAATTTATCCACACTGCCATACTATTGATATTAGGAGAGAAAAGCTACTTAGAACCTCACAAATAAACTTAATATGCAAGATATAGCTTAAAGCAAGCCAGTGCCTTTCAGCTTTTCCACACTAGAAGCAAAAAAGGAGCCTTTCCTAGTTCTTTAGTAGGATAAAGAAAAGCAAGTGGCAGAATGTGATACTGCAGTGACAGACTCTTAGAGATGGATGGAGTTTAGGAATAGAAGAGTGAGGAAAGAGGTGTCCCAAAGACCACTCACATGGTAGTTGGCTGCCACCCCCCCTGCACCCTGGGAAGGTAACAGGGAAAGAAAATGCCCCGGCAAATTCCACTGGACCCGACTTTGGAACTTAAGGATTTGGAAAGGCCTGGCATGAGCTAACAGATTTCTGGTTTTACTCTTTATAGGCCTAAATGTAAAAAGATAAAATCATTTCCTAATCAAACACAATACTATGTCTCACGGCATTCCCATGCATGCACAGTGTGTGCTTCAGGCACGCATCCCTCTACCACCTTCTCAGGCCATTGGCCCTGCCCCCAAAGGGTCCTCTTGCTACTTTCATGTCATCTTTCTCTTTTCAGTCAGGAGTCAATGCAAGACAGAAAACAAGGAGCTATGTGTTTTTCTGAGCCTATGAGCTTATATTTGGCTTCCTTTCAGCTGTGGCACTAATTACTATTCATCACTCAGGTTCAGAACTATAAAAACTCACACTCATGAGCTGGGGGAGACACACAGTCTAGATAGACAAGAGACTTAAAATCAGGACAGAAAGCTCTTTCTGGAGATTATTGTCAGGTGCTGTAACTGGAGAGTCATCTTGTGATGGTTTTACCAAGATCAACGGCTCTGGGTATTAAAGCCTCCTATATTTTCCTATCTTTGCACCATGTTGTGTAGCAATTTCCTTCCAATCAAAGTGTTACATGTTGAAGAGAAGGTCAATAAGAATTAGCAAGGAAACAAATCACAAGTCTCAAACACTCAGTGAAACTTGTGAGATTTCCCCCAGTCCCTCCTTCCAGGTTCCATAAGCAGAAAGGTCTACTGGTGACAGGAAGATCTCTGGCCTGCTGAGCTACCTTCAAGTTATCACGGGAGTTCCAGAGAGGCAATGTGTTGGGCAGCATCACACACACACACACACACACACACACACACACACACACACACACACAGAGATGGGATTTTCAGAAATAGCATTTTCAAAGATGACCTAGCAGTCATCTATGCACTTGTACTTAACCCCTCACCCACATTACTGTAAGTAACCCACAATAAACTCATTGGGCCACCAAGTGGGACATTGGTAGTACTGGTACTTTGATCTGTTGTTAGTTCCCTTTATGTAATGAACACATGTTTGTTCATGCCTGCATAACAGTTGTCAGGCAATATTGCACTAGCTCAGTTGGTATTAGCCTAGAGTCAGGTTGACCAGGAAGAAGACATACTGACATAATGCTCCCTGAGAATTCTGTGCAGTGGAGAATGAGAATACAATATTGGGTAGAAAGGAAAGAGCTTTCCTTGAAATAAGAAATCATTAGAACCCAACTGTCAGAAGCTAGAGGAGAGCTGTGTAAGATTCTGCTGGATAGCATTGTGTGACTATAAGGAGAGTGGGTTTACCAGACTGCCACTGTACACACATTAGGTCAAAGACTGATCACTGCCAAATATCCTACAAGCACTTTATACTAGGAAGTTCAATTGCAATTGAAATCAACACTAACAACAAACTGAGACCTCAAGTTATATCATACGGAAAGGGAAAGGTGTGCTTACTAAGGAGGATCTTACATACTAGTGTAAGACACAGCCACTCCAACAAATTTGTAGATGTCAACATAAAAACATACTTGAACATAAGTTCAAGGCCAACCTGAACTACAGAGTGAATTCTCAGACAAAATGGCTACAGAATGAGACCCCCACCTCATAATCAACCAACAAAAAACAAGCTATGAGAGAGGCACTCAGTTATATTTAAAGGCAAATCAATTAGAATAAGATAAAATTTATCAGCAAGACCTAAAGACTAGGGAGAATGGAATGATAATATATTTCATTGCATTAATAGAAAAAATAATTGCTAACCAAAATTACCACACCTAGTATGTTGGCTAGTTTCACATCAACTTGACATAGCTAAAGTCATCTGAGAGAAGGGAACCCCAATTAAGAAAATTCCCCCATAAGATCAGACTATAAGCAAGCCTGTAGGGCATTTTCTCAATTAATAATTGATGTGGGCGGGCCCAGCCCATTGTGGCTACTGATCCTGGGTTCTACAAAAAAAAGCAGGCTGAACAGGTCAGGGAAGCAAGCTAGGAAGAAGCACTCCTCCTCCATGGCCCACAATGGGCAAACACAACCATGAGAGCACTGAAAGAATACTCCTCCTCCATGGCCCACAATGGGCAAACACAACCATGAGAGCACTGAAAGAATACATCTGTCTTGGTATAAGGCTAGGCATACATATGAGAAATATTATCAGTATAGTTAACCACCAATTCAATAACAAGAAGAAATTAACTGACTTCTTTCCTTTTTTGGAAATAAATCAGCAACATATTAGCAATTATTTTTTTCTCAGCAAAAAGGAGATTTATTTGCCTGAGAGAGACAAAGAACAAGGAATAAGAGACAAAGACAGGAGGATGAGGGAGAAGAGGAAAAGAACAAGGGAGAGGGAGGAGGGGTATTTGTTGTGGGAGACAAAACACTGACTCTGAATACAGGCAACACATGTGGCACACAGGAAAAGGGCAATTTTTAAATGTACTAGGAGAAAGCTGTGTTAGGATGATTGATTGGGCAGGTTAATTAAGGTAGCCAAAGGGGACTTTTGACTGTGAAGGAAGAAACAGCTAAATAAGGAATAGACCTTGGCTTTAGGAATGTAATCTGACCATTGTTAGGAATGTAAGGCAGAGGGAATGGGAGAGAAGGGCAGGGCCATGTTTGCCATGCTCAGACTGGCTAGAGTCCCTTCAGAGACTGTTAAGTGAAGGAGACAGGGGCAGGCAGAAAGGAACTAAAGCAGGGTGAGGCAGTGAAAGGGAGGCTACACATGATCAAAGGTTGATTTATGTAGGGATGGAAATGTCACAGTGAAACTAACTAATATTAATATGTACTATTAAATAGTAACAAAGTCAGCTTTTTACACATAAAATAAGATAAAGAGTATACACACACCACTTCACAAAGAATTATAATTCATATAACTCATATCTAAATAGCCAGGAAATAATTACCATATTTAAGATATCAGTAGTTTCTCCAAAGTTTTCTGAATCCACTGCTGAAGAATTTTCTGTCTCTGATTCTTTGTTCATTTTATCTTCAAAATAATCTGAATGAGTCAAAGGGAAAAGTCAAACTCAGATCTTAAAGAAATGAGAAAAGCAAATGAACAAAACTTCATTCTATAATATCTCCTTCCTTCTATAATGTATCAAGGGGTGTAACCACAGCCAAGGCCCTTTAGTCTTGTGGTTGGAGATGAATAGTACTCAACCACAGTAGTAGTACATTCTCAAATTTCATATTTAAAGTTTAATTACTTTTTGCCAACTATGTAGCAACAATTTCATTCACAAGGACAAGCAAACACTATTCTTTCTGAATAAATACTTCTCAGCTTAGTACTTAAGTACTGCCATCTAGCCTTAAGACAATCCCAGTGACCCACATGTCTATGGTATTCTTTCATCAGTGTAGTTCTCCATGCATAAGGTATAGGGTTGAATTCCATGTATATGATCAATCAAGTAAAGTGAACAATAACCATGACATCACTATAATTTCTTGGTCACTGATGTGTGTTGATTTTTCTCTTTGTGAATCCTCGCTCTAGGAGAAGCCATATTGTGTGCATTTCTAAGAAGTCTATGCAGTAAATTTGTGAAATGCCCTGCTAAATGGTCACATGAGTGAGCCAGAAGTCCAGTCAAGCTTCCAAACACTACCATCCCGTGTAACAATGCAAGTCATAACAGCACAAGTCCAGATAAAGCCTGAGTATGGAGCACCCAGCCAAGCTCCTCCTGAATTCCTGACTCAGAAGTTGTGCCAAATAATTAATGTTACTTTGACCTGTTAAATTTTGAAAACATTTATGTAGCAATGAAAAACTAGTATAAACACTTAGAATTTCTCAAAACATTAGTGATATCACAAAATATCATAAAGCAGAAAATTCTAAAATGATTAGCTCTATTTGAACTTAAACCTTTGTTCATTTGTCACTATGCACTTTTGATCACCTGACCATCTATGGGGTGCTCCCTGATGAAATTTTCATTAAAAATGTCAGTACACTATAATAGCCAGAAGCTGGAAAAAACCCAGATGTCTCTCAACAAAGGAATGGATACAGAAAATTTACACAATGTAGTACTACTCAGCTATTAAAAACAATGAATTCAAGAAATTTTTAGGCAAGTGTATGGAACTAGAAAATATCATCCCGAGTGAGGTAACCCAATCACAAAAGAACTCAAATGGTATGAACTCACTGACAAGTGGATATTAGCCCAGAAGCTTTGGATACCCAACATACAATACACAGACCAAATGAAGCTCAAAGAAGAAGGAAGACCAAAGTATGGATATTTTGGTTCTTCTTAGAAAAGGGAACAAAATACCCATGGGAGGAGATACAGAGACAAAGTGTGGAGCAGAGACTGAAGGAAAGACCATCCAGAGACTGCCTCACCTGGGAATCCATCCCATATACAGTTACCAAACTCAGACACTATTGGAGATGACAACAGGAGCCTGAGAGGCTTGCTAACAGGAGCCTGATATAGCTGTCTCCTGAGAGGCTCTGCCAGTACCTGATAAATACAGAGGTGGGTGCTCTCAGCCAACAACTGGATTGAGCACAGGGAGGAGATAGAGAAAGGACCCAAGGAGCTGAAGGAGCTTGCAGCCCCATAGGATGAACAACAACATGAACCACCCAGTCCCCCCAGAGCTCCCAGGGACTAAACCACATAGGCATTAAACTCTGCTACAGAAAGACTAATGTGGAAACTATCAAAGAAGGATAGATTGTCACACAGAGAATATAGGTTTGGAAAAGATAGCAGCTTATATAGACTGGCAGGGCCTTGCCTCCTGATTGATTGAGGAAATGTAAAGATGCCAAAACTCCTTTGTCCTCTCCCCTATCTCCCCCACACCACATACACTTCTCTTTTTCCTACTGAAGTATAGTACACCTTCCCTCACCACAGGCTGCTCTGTGTGCCAGCCTCTCAAGTATTTCTCTAGTGTTACGATGCACTCCTGTACCACTGGCTCACCGCCATTGGCTTCCACATGGTTTCCCATTGGCCTTACAGTTCCCTCCAGCAGCTAGCCCATAACCAAATAGGCAAAAGAATGAACTACATCCCTCTTCACTTCCTCATTCTCCAGTCAAGCCTCAGCTATTAACATTCTGGCTCCTTCCCAGGTCTTTCCCAAGAACTTCTCCTGTTGAGGTTGCTGGTATTCTCCATGACGCCAAATGCATTGGGAACTCTGTAAGCTTTTTGGTTTGAGCTCTGGTATTTTGCATTCAAAGTACCACTGTCTCAGATACTAATTTCCTGAGATCATTGTTACTGACTAACATTATTCCTTCCAAATTTACCTTCTAAATGGCACATGTTCTTCCTACGTACATTCTGACTTCCCTACAATCCACACTGACCCAGGTCAGGTTCAACTAGACTGGAACATATCAGGTAAAAACCCATTAGACCAAAGAAAAATATTCTATGCAAATAGGACTCTTCAAATCTATAAAATGAATATTCTTCTTACCATGTCTTTCTCCAACAACAAATGCACCTGAATTTTCCCACCACATCTTCAATTCATAGGGTGGTTGCTGTTTCTTTTCTTATACACTGCCTCTAAATCTTTGTCTCTATTTCTTATCCAAGAATATGTATATTCTGTCGCTTTGTGTGGCTGACACTTTTAAGTACTTTTCATTTTTATTAAATTTACTCATAATGGTTTAATTTAAACTTTAAGTTTAATTCTTATTTACTCAAGCTACAAAAGTATAAAATTATATATCACTTCATATCAAAATCTCTTAAAGTATGAAATAACTTTCCTAAACAATACACTTTTCTTTTCTCTGCGCACACTGCTCGGCATAATATGCTACTACTTTAAACATTTTTAAATGCTTCTAAAATTTTATTTTTGAGAAATTCAAATATGTATGCAATGAAATATGACCATCTTTATACCACACACCCCTCCTCTAATTCTTCCCATGCACCTTCACACCTTCACATCTTTTATGTCTAGAGTTAAAAAGCACCATGTGATGTTCATTCTTATTCCACAGGGAACGCTGCTGTGAGAAGTGCATGTCAGACACAGCCCATCACTGACATGTGCTTATACTGACTAACCCATGCCCTGCTCTTGGTGGGTTCCTGTCCTGTTACTAATTCTGTCATTTGCCTAGCTTCCTCAAAGATACAAAAAGTCATCTTTTTGCATGCTCTATCCCCAATTTTTAGGTTTCATTTTAAACATTATTGGTTGGTGTGTGTGTGTTTTTCTGTGTGTGTATGGGTGCGTGTATGTGTGCCTATATGACATAGCATAGGGGCGGACTATGCTATGAAGACTAGTTTGTTCAGTCAGTTCTCTCCTTCTACCTTTATGTGAAAACCAGGAATGAACCTCAGGTCACCATGTCTTCACAAGAAATGCTTTTTAACCCATGAGCCATCACACCTTTGGTTTTACATTTTAATCCCCAGACCACTGTTTCTCTGATCTCTTGGTCATGAGGTTATAGTCAAATGTACATTTGTAGCAACAGATGAATTTTCCTAAAATATACTTAATGTCTACAAATAAAATTATGTAGGCGAGGCACATGCTAGTAAAGGGTTAAGGATTTATATGATCTGGGAGCTGAGCCAGGGCCACACCATTCCATACACAAATACCACAGGGAGAGAGCTAACCTCCCAGGAGTGCACACAAGCCTATGAGCACAGGTAAGACCACTCTGCTTAGAGGGACCTACCCCAAACCCTCAGGACACAGGAACCAAGGACTACCCTGGGACAGGAGCCCTTCGGTTTCCCTCTGCCACCCAGAGCTGATCATGTGCCACAGCCCTACATATATAAATGTATATGTACATACAGCTGGTTTACCAGGAGTGCTGACACATGGGGCAAGCACAGGTAAGTCCACCACTTCAGTTCAAATTTCTGGCCCAAGAGCCCCCTCCCCTGCAGAGCCACCAGAACACAGGGACCAAAAAAACAGCTGGAGACATGATCCTTCTGGTTTCTATCTGCATCTCAGAGGTGACCCTGTGCCACAGCTCTCCAGACTCAAATTCCTACTGGAGAAAACTGGTCACACAGGAGTACTGACACACAGGCTCGCAAGAGGGATAAGCCACAGTCTGAGACAGCAAGACCAGCTAACACCAGAGATAACCAGATGGTGAAAGGCAAGGGAAAGAACATAAGCAACAGAAACCAAGGCTACTTGGCATCATCAGAACCTAGTTCTCTCACCACAGCAAGCCCTGGATACCACAACACACCAGAAAAGCAAGACTGATTTAAAGTCATATCTCATGATGATGCTAGAGGACTTTAAGAAGAAATACAGAAGAACACAGATAAACAGGTAGAAGTCTTACAAGAAGAAATACAAAAATCCCTTAAAGAATTACAGGAAAACAAATTACAGAAAACGGGTGAAAGAATTGAACAAAACCATCCAGGATGTAAAAATGGAAATAGAGACAGTAAAGAAATCAAAAAAGGAGACAACCCTGGAGTTAGAAAACCTAAGAAAGAGATCAGGAGTCATAGATGTAAGGATCACCAACAGAAACAACATACTTCACAATAGTCACAAACAATAAAAAATATCTTGGTGTGACTCTAACCAAACAAGTGAAAGATCTGTAAGACAGGAACATCTAGTCTCTGAGGAAAGAAATCAAAGACCTCAGAAGATAGAAAGATCTCCCATGCTTGTGAACTAGCAGGATGAATATAGTAAAACATGGCCATCTTGCTGCAGATTCAATCTGCAGATTCAAAATTCCAAATCAATTCTTCATAAAGTTAGAAAGAGCAATTCTCAAATTCATTTAGAATAACAAAGAACCCAGGATAGCAAAAACTATTCTCAACAAGAAAAGAACTTCTGGGGGAATTACCATCCTTGACCTCAAGCTGTACTACAGAACAACTGTGTTAAAAATTGCATGGTATTGGTACAGTGACAGGCAGGTAGATCAATGGACTAGAATTGAAAAGCCAGAAATGAACCCACACACCTATGGTCACTTGATCTTTGACAAAGGAGCTAAAACCATCCAGTGGAAAAGAGACAGCATTTTCAATACATGGTGCTGGCTCAACCATGTACTGAACTGGTGGTTAACATATAGAAGAATGCAAATTGATCCATTCTTATCTCCCTGTACAAAGTTCACGTCTAAGTGGATCAAGGACCTCCACATAAAACCAGATACACTGAATTTAATATAACAGAAATTGGGGAAAAGCCTTGAACACATGGGCATGGGGGAAATTTTCCTGAATAGAACACCAATGGCTTATGCTCTAAGATCAAGAATTGACAAATGGCACCTCATACAATTGCAAAGCTTCTGTAAGGCAAAGGACACTGTCAATAGGACAAAATGGTAACCAACAGTTAGGAAAAGATTTACCAATCTCACATCTGATAGAGGGCTAATATCCAATATATATAAAGAACTCAAGAAGTTAGACTCCAGAGAACCAAATAACCCTATTTAAAAAATGGGGAACAGAGCTAAACAGAGAATTCTCAACTGAGGAAACTTGAATGGCTAAGAAGCACCTAAAGAAATGTTCAACATCTGTAGTCAAAAGGGAAATGCAAATCAAAATAACCCTGAGATTCTACCTCACACCAGTCAGAATGGCTAAACTAGGAGACAGCAGGTCCTGGTGAGGATGTGGAGAAAGAGGAACACTCCTTCCTCCACTGCTGGTGGGATTGAAAGCTGGTACAACCACTCTCAAATCAGTCTGGTGGTTCCTCAGAAAATTAGACATAGTACTACCTGAGGACCCAGCTATACCACTCCTGGGCATATACCCAGAAGATGCTCCAATATGTAATAAGGACACTGCTCCACTATGTTCATAGCTGCCTTATTTATAATAGCCAGAAGCTGGAAAGAACCCAGATGTCCTTCAACAGAGGAATGGATACAGAAAATGTTGTACATTTACACAATGGAGTACTACCCAGCTATTAGAAACAATGACTTCTTGAAATTCGTAGGTAAATGGATAGAACTTGAAAATATCATCCTGAATAAGGTAACTCAGTCACAAAAGAACACACACGGTATGTACTCACTGATAAGTGGATATTAAACCAAAAGTTGGGAATACCAAAGATTCAATTCAATGACCATATGAAGTCTAAGAAGAAGGAAGACCAAAATGTGGATACTTCAGTGCTTCTTAGAAGGGTGAATAAAATACACACAGGAGGAAATATGGAGACAAAGTGTAGAGCAGAGACTGAAGGAAAGGCCGTCCAGAGACTGCCCCACATGGGGGATCCATCCCATACACAGCCACCAAACCCCGATGTTATTGTGGATGCCGGGAAGTGCTTGCTGATGGAAGCCTGATATGGCTGTCTCCTGAGAGGCTCTGCCAGAGCCTGACAAATACAGAGGTGGATGCTCACAGCCAACCATTGGACTGAGTGTGGGGTCCCTGATGGAAGAGTTGGAGAAGGGACTGACGGAGCTGAGAACATTTGCATCCCCATGGGGGGGAGCAACAGTGTCAACAGGCCAGACCCCCCAGGACTCCCGGGGACTGGACCACCAACCAAAGAGTATACATGGAGGGACCCATGGCAGTGGCCACATATGTGGCAGAGGAAGGCCTTATTGGACATCAGTGGGAGGGGAGGTCTTTGGGTCTAATGGTATTTGATGCCTCAGTGTAGGGGAATACCAGGGCAGGAGGCCTGGAGTGGGTGGGTGAGCACCCTCATAGAGGCAGGGAGAGGAGGGGATAGAATAAGGGGTTTCTGAAGGGGAGACCTGGAAAGGGGAAAACATTTGAAATGTAAATAAATAAAAATATCCAATAAAAATAATATTAATAATAACATAATCAAATTCATATAAAAGGATTTATATGATCTGAAGAGAAAGTAGAGTATAAGAGATATATACTAGTAAAAATGCTGACATTGTAATTTCAATAATAAAACCTATAGGTTATAAGGAATTAGGTAGAGGCACTAATGATCTTAAGTGTATATAGAAAGGGTTTATAGAGGTGCTGAATGTGTTACCAAGTATTTTACATGCTGGATCTATCTAAACCCACACAACCTCTCTCTTAATTATGCACTTATTCACATTTTTTTAATTATTGTTATTAGGTATGCACATTATATGGTATACAATGTATCACACAAGACGACTTTATGCAGTCAATCAGTTCTCTTCTTTTGACCTCTGTGGGTTCCAGAAAGTAGGTTGCCAGTCATATATAGGAAGGACCTTTATCTTCTGTGTTTCTTTCCCAGGCATTTACTTTAGTATTATTAAACCCATTTCAAAAATAAAGAAACTGAAGCTTTGAGAAATTAAGCTGGTCCCACAGTTCAGAAGTACCCGACCATGCATGCAACTTAGATTAATTGACCTGCATACGCCCAGCTAAGCACATAACCACTGTGATGCATTCTAGCTTCACTACAGAACTTTCATCTGTATCCTGTCCACTACATTCATCAGCTCGATGATTGGAGGAAAGCTACTCTATCTCTTTAAGCCTTGCTTCACTTACCAATAAAATAAAGACCAGCATTCTTGTGTACTTCATGAAATGATTCTATGTATATTATCTACTGCTCCACAGTTCTGCTGTGCTGAGGGGTGTATGGTATATCTAGATTTGGGCTCCAATTCGAGATGTCAGATTCTACCTAGGGACAGGATAGTATAGCAAACTGGGGGAAACATCCACAGGCTTCATTAATTTCCACTGCTAGGACACAATCCTAGGGCATAACCTACATTAAGCAAGTACTGTATTACACCACTGACCTATGTCCCTCTCCCAGGAGAAAACATCTCAAGAAAAGCATGAAAATGGCAGGGTACAGGGCCCAAGTCCTTCGAAAGCAGCCAACATTACCTGAGTCCAGTGGCTCCGAGTCAGAGGGGCTTTTCTCTGGGTAGTTATTCACAGACAAACAGAAGGGGATTGAACTGGGGGAAAAATAAGCTGAAGTAGAGGCAGAAGTCCCCTCTAATGGAGGCAGTGTTCCCACCATTGAAGTAGAGCATAGGGGTCTCTCCTTTAAAACAATTTAAACAGAGTGTCAAATGCCATTACATGTAACATCTGCACACACTTTCTTCCAATTACTGAAAATATTTAAGAGAAAAGCTTCAAAGTCTGTCACTGTTCCTTCTCTTCTTTGTCTTTGTATCTGAGGTGATGTGTTAGGAAGTGTGTTTGTCTTTCATCTGTCTACTGCTAGAAACATTTTTTCATAAGAAACAAAATTTGCCATACACTCAGGACAGTTTTCAGTATTTTTGTATATCCTTTTCCATAATAAAATATAGTAGACTTGGCCTTTTTTTCTTCAAAAGAAACACATTTTAGAACTTAAAATAATTTTCAAAGCTTTTAAATATTAATATTTTCTTTTAAAAGATGTGCAACTTATATAGCAATTATAAAGAACAGCAAGAGGGTCTCTAAATGTAACTGGTAGGAAGCCTTCCCTGTCTCCAAGTAAACGGCTTATTTCTTTGTTTTCCATGGTTCATCTTCTACAGTCTATTAACTTTTACTTCTTAGGAAGCTTAACACAAAAGGCAGCAGTGTTACACTAAGTAATTAAGTCATCCACATCTGCTGTACAATATTACACTGTATCTTTTGTGCTAATACTGTACTGTACATTCTGAAAGATGTGTCACATGGATAGGAATGTTCTTACCACAGTATTAGAAAAAAAACATGTAACAATCAATCTACATACAGCTTAAAAACAATCACAGGATCACTCACTTTGAGGAAAGGAAAAATCTATAAAAATGTGCCATGTGTTTGATAATGATCTATAAACAAAGATTATCCATGGTAATAATTTTTATTCTTTAATATGTTAACTTTGAACTTACTCTAGAAGTTTAAAGAACTTTATCTCTGACCATTTTATTACCACTTTCATCTTGAAAGACCCTCCTTTGACTTAAAAAGTAAACAGGTTTCTTCCTGCTTCTTTTGCAGTGATGGATAAGACTATCATACAGAATGGAACAGCATTGTATCCAGAAATGCTATCGGACAGAATGGAGCCCCCCTCCCCACAGTTACCTGGCAACAGCCAGGTAGATCAGAATAGAGCCCCACTGTACCCACTAATGCTATCATACAGAATGGAGCCCCACTGTACCCTCTAATGCTATCATACAGAATAGAGCCCCAATGTACCCGCTCTCTTCGACGCAGACGTGCTGATAAAGATCTATTCAGTGAACTTCCTGGGTCATTGATGGACAAAGAACCTGTACTTATATAAGGCTCATATACTTCTTCAAATTCAGATTCATCTATTGTACCAAGTCGTGGAGTGGCAAAAACTAGCATGTGACATCCACCACAGGCAATCTGCAAACATAAGCCCACAGAAAAATTCATCAATGTCAACATGAAACACAAATGGGCTAACACTTAACAAATTAGTGCCAAGACATTTTTTTAGAAGCAAACTTCAGAGACTGGTTAACAGCTTTTCTCTCTCTCTCTCTCTCTCTCTCTCTCTATATATATATATATATATATATATATATATATAGTATACACACACAAGTAGACATATATGTATGCATTTATACATACATACATGTATAGGTATATGTATCCACAGGAATTAAATATATATTCCTTAAACACTGACTGAAAATTATAATCAGTTTAATCCAGCATTTACTTCTTGACACAGGTATCTCATAACTTTGAAAATGTTGTGTTTTGATCTTGGAAGAACATTAAAAAGTCACAAATATCCAAAGAATAATTAGCAGGGAAATTACTTAGGAATAACTGTCTGACCATAATAATAAATATACAGCTGTTATACATATCTGTAAAAAGTCTGCATAAGATTAGGCCTTCACCATTTGGTCAAGGAAGAGGGAGAGGTGTCCATGGAGTCCCACCCTGCTCTAAGGAATGGTTAGCAGCTAATGGTTACTGAGGCAAAGGGAGACATTTCCTTTAGTGCTGTAGCCAGTGTTGGGCATGTTCTAGCAAATAGTCTCTCATCATGCTGATGTAAGCAATCCTAAAGTCAGTGAACCAAAAATAGGCATGGGAGTAAGAGACCTACTAGTTGAGAAGGAAGAGAATATGACAAAGTAATGAGATGAATGCAATCATAACACACACACACATACACACACACACAAATTGTCAAAAAGAAATAAAAAAGAAAAGAAATTATGTCTCCAAGCCTTTTCTTTTATGAGAACACTTTCTAAATTAAAGGCTTACAAGTCTTTAGAGAAAACTATAAGCATACTGGACAAAATAATGAAAAATATAACCACCGATGAGTTAAATGTTTTAACATTTTTTTAAAAAAAATTAGCAAAAACACTATACTAACAACTGCAAGGAGAGAATTAGTCTTCTTTGGAAATGAGCCCTCTGATTGCTTATCCTATGCCAAGGAGCCCACCCTATACTATGTACATGCAGGCAACACTGAATAACTCAGCAGGTTATACTTATTTATGAATTTGTATATATATATACAGCTAAAAAAGGAGAGGATAAGAATTTGGAAGAAAGGGGATGTGGGAGAAGTCAGACAGGAGAAATTATATAATTTCATTTTTATTGATGTTTTAATTATAGGAATTAGGAAATCTATCTCAATAATAATCCTAAATGTAAATGGTCTTAACTTGTTAATAGAAGTCATTGAAGGGAGAGCCTATACTATTTTTCAGACTCAGATTCAAGCCACTTTCCAGGGCTCTTCCTAGTGATAGAAGAACTGCATACTTTTAAAGCATCCTCTCCATAAAAATCACCAAATAAGCAGTTGGTATTCTTTTCATCACTAATTTGCATTCCTAATATTTAACCAATATCTTATACACAGTAGATTTTCATTAAATGGTTATTATTTTATTTTTTCTTTCTGGCCTTGGGATAAAGTACCCTGAAAATACCAACTTAGGGGAGAAAGGGTTTATTTTCACTCTCAGTTGCAGGTTCAGGCCCACCATAGGAAGCAGTTCCCACTGATAGGAGCTTCACGGAGGTAAGCACATCACATCCAGAACCAGAAGCAGAGAGCATATATGCCAGGTAGGGCCCAGCCTGTGAACTGGGCTGCTGCCAACATTCAGGATGGGGCTTCAGATGACAATGAAGCTAATTAAGAAAATTCCTCAGCGGCATGTCTGTAGGCCAACTTAATGTAGACAATCTCCAAGTGAGGCTCCCTCCCAGGTGATTCTAGATTGTGTCAAGCTGGCAATTAAAACTCTCCCAGTTATGAAATGAATAAGAGAAGTACCACAGTATGCGGCACAATGTCTTTGGAGAGGCAATATGAGGACCACCAAGCAACCAGAGCTTACATGTCTACTGTTCATTTTTTTAAAATTTATGTGTAGAGATGTTTTGATGCATATATGCCAGTGTCCTGTGTCAGATCCCCTGGAACTGGAGTGCAGAAAGTTGTGGGTTGCAATATGGGTGCTAGGAACTGAACCTGGGTCCTCTGGAAGAACAGCCAGTGCTCTTAACCACTCAAGCATCTCTTCAGCGATATCTATAGTTCTTAACTAGCAAAAATACTAGAAACAAAACAGGATGATTGATGGTGATTTGCCTGTGGCACTGAAAAGATTCTTATCTCAGTGTTCAAACAACTTACAACATTCTTCATTTAGTATCAAGTCTCTTCTTGGGCAGGGTTTAAGAGTGTCCAAGCAGTGACACTGCATTTGCCCTGTAGTTAACATTGTGAGCAAGACATTCTACTGGTGCCTGCGACATGAGGCACAAAGCTTACAGACGTGGTACAGTCCTAGTTTTCAAGAAAAGTTAAAAGGAAGCAGAAAACTCAATAGTTGTAGAAAAATGTTGTTAAAGGAGAAAAAGTAGAAAAGGAGAAAAAGTAGAAAAGGAGATTTTTTCCAGAGGAGTACAACGTCTAACACTTGGCTTTTACAGAACGACTTATGGTTATTATTAGCTGTACCTATGAAACACTCACACAAAGATAAAAATATGTATTTCTATGAAATAATAAGTCTCAAATCTAGAAATATAAAATATACAAAAGGGACTATGAAACCCTTACCAATTGAACGGTAAATCTCAAAAAATTAGAGCACAAGGTAGGGAAGAACTGATTGGTAAAATTCTCCATTCCAAGTCCTAATTTTCCATGCCGGCCGTCTCCAAAAGTATACATAAGGCCTATATCTAAAATGGAAACAAAATTGATGTTATACAAGGTCCATTTTCTAGTTACAGACAAACACATTAAGTTCTACTGCAATTATAATCTTTTCATAGAATTGCAAATTAAACTCACTCTGGTATACTGAGCCAAGCAGTGTATAGTGTTTATGGCTCTACATACAACAGTAGGCAATCGAACTGAGAATGGACCACTACTTCTTGGTGGTCAGAGTATCCTTGTGTGCCCTATGCTTTGCTAATCTATTTTGCACCATTACTTGTCAGTAGAAAAACTCCTTTCTGCAGCAGTGAAAATCAGAAATGTCTCCAGACATCATTATGGCTCCCAGGGGTGCAAATCTGTCACTGGTAGAGAACTATGTCACTTAGAATACAGCAGTCTCTTTCATTATTTTAGCTATTGGGCTGTGGAATGCTGCCCAAGCAATGTCAGAGGTGAACCAACCATTGTGATTAAGCCCTACATCAATGCACATAATAATGATAAGCACTTAAATCCTGGCACTTCTCTGTAACTAATCCTGTCACATATTGGCACAGCAGTTAAATTTAACTTTTGCACTTCTTTGCTAGCCCCTCCTTCATACCCTACATTTAAAGGATGTGGGGCAAATGCCACAGAAGCAGAAGACAATCAGGGCACAGAGGGGAATTTTCCTCTAGTTAAGGGATTAGAGAAAGCCATCGGAGGGAATCTTAATAGAATTTCACTATAAGAAAGCAAGCAAGCAAGCAAGCAAGCATCCTCCAGGCAGAGTAAGCACTACATGGGAAGGTTTGTATAATAGAGACCACAGATTAGACAAGAAGCTGAAAGATAATTAGCAAGCCAAATGAATAGAACTGTTGGAGATTCAGGGTCTAAAGCAGTAAAACAGGACCACATTAGGGACAGAGAATTTGTTTAGATTACACATTCTTTTATTATATTTGGAGAGTGGTAAGCTTTTTTTTTAAAGTATATAGCTTCATGCTGGGAAACAATCATCTCACTACACATATCTCATTGTATGAGAGAGAACAAAATCTGTATCACATATTCCCTGGGGAGGATGCAAGAGCAAAACAGCAAGCAAACTTGATATGCAGTTATTTGTGCCAGATGCTTTTCATCTGGTAAGAAAAGGACTATGCAAACTTAACAAAACAACCTATAGTAAGAGACACATGAGTCATACAAAGTATAGTCATCATCAGTGATAATTTAGTCAATGAAAAATGGCACTAGGCCAAAGCAGCTATCATTAGGGCACCATAGTAAGGAGCACCTATCAACAGCTCCTAAGGGAAGGACAGGGAAGGGATGATACGGTTTTATACTCTATGTAGTGTTGGTACATGCTATGCAAAGGAGAGCATCAATACTTGATAACGGGCAGGTCATTTTTCTTGAGGAGTTCTGTGAGAAAGAACTCTTTACGGCAATAAAACTACCATAAGAACTATTTATGGTAGTAGCTTGTTTTCCAATTTCTACTTTTTGTAAACACTGTTACATGAGCTCTGCAATTTTGGAGATGTTTTGGATAGAAGGAGGGAAAATGGAAATACGAGAGTCTGGATTATTCAAATAATTAAAAAAAACTATTTCTGAGTTTTTCATGTTTTACTTTGTTTTTAGATAAAACAGTTGAATAATAGGTCCTTTTGTTATAAAGCACTAAGTTATTTCAAGGGAGATTTTTATTTATTGAGTCCCACATTATCAATAGCATCTAGCTTATGTCACTGAGACGTACAGGCCAAAGGAACATCTCCTTGGTAACAGAGAAAACAACAAAGAGGGAGATGTATTCCCTCAGCAGTTTTTGCAGTGCTCTTCTCCCTACTACTTTGCCTGGAAAAGAAAGGAGTCAGTGCACACACGCCCCCTGGTGGTCACTGCAATGCCCTTCTCTGTCTGCTACTTTCCAAAGGGATGGAAGGAGTCAGTTCTGAATCGCCCCCTGGTGGTCAAAGCATCCTAAACTATCACTGAGCAGGTAGAAAAAAAAAAAAAGCTTTTCTTGTATGATTTTTCTCTCTGGCTTGAGAGAATTTTGGAAAAGTTAAGAGCCTCTAAACAAATACAATTTCAAAAGGATTTTATGGTCTTACTCTTGACCAAAGTTCTACTTTAAGGTTATAAACGTGGCTAATTTTTGTTTTGGGTGCTGGTGATTGAGCTTAAGGCCTCATAAAGCTAAGAACATGTGTTAGCACTCAGCCATACTACAGCACCCATATTTATTTTAAATTGAATTATACCTTAATTTACTTTTAAACTTATTTATAAGCTTATATTTAGAATATCAATCACATAACTCCATTTTCTCAGGCATAAATTCCATATGTAAGAAGTTAGGTACACTCATTCTACATTATCATTCATATTATGATAAACTATATCCAATTCTAGAAAGAAAAATCAGAAAAATGATCTCATACCTGTCATCAAAGCTGTATGGTTTTCTCCACAGGAAATATGACTTATTTTCTGATCCTTAATACGGTCGATAATTTTGGGTTCTGATGTTTCAAAAAGAAAAGTTCCAAGGCCCAGTTGTCCAAACTGTCCCAGCCCAAAGGCATATACAACTTTCTCTGAGAGGAAGTGAAAACATACATAAAAAGAGTTGCATGGAAGTACATCATATCTGAAATAACTGGCAATGGAACTTTTAGAATGGACATTAATTGCCTGTAAAAGAACTGTTCATAAAACATATGAAGTACAAGTTTTCAATGATGAAAGAGGAGAAAAACAAGTGTTATAAAATTATGATACAGGTCTGATTTTGTCTTTTATGAATTACCATAAAAGGAATTATTGTAATCATCAGGTAGGTTATATATAATCATTATATATAATTCAGAGAATGACCTAAAATGCATTTATAATTACATCAGTTTAGAAACTCTCACCTGATGTTAAACTATTTCCTTTCACTCCCACAAATTTTAAAAAAGAAAAATTTCATACACAGACACTCCCTTAGTTTTAAAAGTGGTTTAATAAAATTCTATTAAACACAAATTGTGAGCTGGAGGTAAAATAGATGCCTAGCATGCACAAGGCCACAGGTTCCACCTGTTCAACACAGCATGCATGTGCAAACAGACACACATGAACACACACAGACACACATGCACATGGTCACACATACATGAACATGTGCGCATGCACACAAGGCACACATACAGTATCAGAAAATTCTTTGAAGAAGAATTAAAATTTACAGTAGATATGCTAGGTATCTTCATAAGCAAATTTTCTTTACAATACAGGAGGGGAGAGACTTCCTCTATATTGCTGCTATACTGAAGTATAATGTCCTTCAGTATTTCAGTACATTTGAACTCATTTATCATCTAGAGATGGGAAGTACAAACCAGGATATATGATTGATTTAAAAGTTACTGATGAAACAATCTCACCAGTCAATATACTGAGAAACATAATGATCACAATACGTTCTTATGTGGAATCGCATAGAGAGGAGAGCAGGAATTCCCTACTAAAGTCAGAAGCAAAAGTTCTTATTGCTAGCTGCAGCCAGTGGGCAAGTTCCTTAGATCATCTTATGTTAAAACCTTAGCTAATAAATCCTACAAAAAAATCTATGAAGGTAAATTTTAAAATATTCAGTTGTGAAGATTTTTTTTGAAAAGTATCTAATTAGCTCCTGTGAGAATGAGAGCTACTGATGAACACATAATAATTCTCTCCAATAAGAATATTGGAAATATAACTATAAAACCCCTTAAAGAAACTACATTCATAACAAGGATATAAAGGCATATTGAGGCAATCGCAAGAGATTCTTATTTTAATATAGTATATCTCCTATTAGTAGGTTATACATAATATTGCCTGTTCTAAGTGAACTAATTTTATCTACACTTTTTATTTATCACAGTATTTTCTCCTGTACCTCCCAGTCAATCTTAGAGCCTACCACAGTCAGTCAGGAACTGGCTAGTAAAATTTTTCTCAGGCATTTCTAATTCTGGGTTGTTTCAGATTAAGCAATGACTATGTGTGCTCGTGCACCATACGCATGCAGTTGTCTCCAGGGGCCAGAAGAGTGTACTGGATACCCTGGAACTGGAGCTACAGGCTCCAGAGGCCCAATAAGGGTGCTCAGAATGGTACCCGGGTCCTCTGCAAGAACAGTAAGTGCTCTTAACCACTTAGCCATCTCTCCAGCCCTTATTAGTTTAATTTAAAAATCCATAATAAAAACATATTATCTAAATATGTTACTACAATGATGCTTAACAAACTTGAAGACAAGTATTTTGTTTTCATATTATAAGTTGCTAAGTATAATTTAACATATTGACGAGAAACCCAAAAAAACCTGACATATCACACTAAATAAGAAATTCACAAGCCAACCGACACTATTTTAAAGGTTTCAAATTTCTTTTTTACCTGTAATGTAAAACTTTACCACTTTTTAATTAATTATTATAACAGGAACAACAATATCAACCAACCAGATACCCCAGAGCAGCTCCCAGGGACTAAGCCATCAACCAAGGAGTACACATGGAAGGACCCACGGCTCCAGCTGCATATGTAGCAGAGGATGGCCTTATCTGGCACCAATGGGTCCTGTGAAGGCTTGATTCCCCAGAGTAGGGGGAACCTAGAGCAGTGAGGTGGGAGTGGGTGGGTGGGTAGGTGAGCACCCTCAAAGAAGCAGGGGGAGGTGGCCAAGGAGGACATGAGAATAGAAACACTGTACAGCCGACATGTATATATCTAAGAAAGTTTTCTCAGTTATATCTAAGAAAGTTTTCAAAAATACAGCATCATATGTATATATAACAATCCTACATTATACTTTAAAATCTCTTTAGAAGTTATAGTTCATGTCAAATACTCCTCTTTTTAGACTTACTTTATTATTTATGTGTTGTGTGTGGAGGTGCCCACTGAGACCAAAAGAGGGTGTTGGGTCCTTTAGAGCTGGAATTACACAGCCATTTGTGAGCTGCCCAATTCCAGTGCTGGAGTCCCAACTCAGGAGTCATGATAGAAGAACAAGTGCTCGTAGTTACTGGGCCGTCTCTCCAGCCCTAAGTCTTTGTATCTTGCCACAGCAAAAAGGATCATTAAAATGTCCTTAGCTACTACTTACTACAGGGACTAGAGCAGCATGATGCACACATACATACCTGTGAGAACCACGGTGTGCCCTCCACCACAGGCTACTTGAATCACCCGCTCAGGAATCCCAAGCACGCGCTGGGGTGATCTGTGATTGATCAACAGCTGACTGGGAAGGCCCAACTTTCCATTCTCAGGTTCTCCAAATGTGTACAGCTCCCCATCCACTGTTGAAGGAGAAGCACAATGATCAACCGGGACACAAACAGAAACAGAATACAGTTTCTGCCACATGTTCTCATGCTCCATAAAACCTTAGCCAGTAATTAAGAAAATCTGAGCTGTCCTAAGATGTCTGTCACTGCAAGGTAAAACAAACAAACAAAGAAACAAAAAGACTGGATTGTTTTCCTCTTTACTCCGTGGTTATTTTAATCTAGTACCCTTCGCAAAGAATTCATTACTACAAAGAATTAGAAAATCATACTTGTTTTTTCAGAAAACACAGCGAAGACTGACTACCTTACATTCACTATACCTTTGTGGCACACAGACACACAGACACACAGACACACAGACTTAGTATTCACTTTCTGAAAAGTTGGCATGTCAGAGAACATTTGAAATTATAAATTGTCAATACAAAAACAGAGAAATTGTTTTAATTAAAATATACATTATTTCAGTAGTTGAACATGTGAACTGTAAATAATTTTATTAGCAGTAATAACTGAGAAATGAGAGACAATATAATAAATCAAAAATGTTCATCTTACTTGTTACAAAAGCCGAATGGTAATATCCACAAGAGATCCATGCAATTGGCTTTCCAACAGTCACTTCATGAGGGATACATACATTACTTTTATTTTTTAAACCAATCTGCCCTTCAGAATTGTCGCCCCACATAAAAAGTTTTCCATCCTCTATAAAGAGAGAATAAGGGGAGAAAAGTCTTTAAAGGGCTAGCCAGGCGCTCAAGCTATACCATTTCTTATAGACTATCATTTGCCTTCTGGATTACATTTTTTAGTCTTATTTTATTCTTTATTAATATATATTAACTATAGAACCGTAGATATTTATGGAATGCAATATGATACTTCAAAATATATATATTTGTGTGTGTGTGTGTGTGTGTGTATAATGATCAAATCAGGGTTATTTGTACAGCATTATTCTTTCTTTGGGTTGAAAATGCTCAAAATCTTCTGTCAGTAACTTTGAAGAGCACAATACATCCAAGTGTAACAGCTCACATCTCTAATACCAGAGCTCAAGGGACTGTGACAAGAGGATTGCCATGAATTTAAAGCCAGTCAGAGCTATGTAATATATACCAAACCATACCAAACCAGCTAGGTTTACAAAGACTGCCTCAAAACAAACAAAAAGAAAAAAAAGTAATACACAATACAAAATTATTTTGTTCTTCCTTTGAAACTCTAACACAGTACTGGAAATGATATGTCATAAAAGTACCAAGACACTTACACTAGCTCATGACTTGGGAGTTTAATTTCTAATGTCATACATTCTAAGAGGATAAAAAGTAGAGAATGGTGCTAAATCATTTTAGTTACCATATTTTTCTCAAAAGTAAAAACGGGATGTCATTTCTTTTGTGTCCTTTGAATGTCCACACAGGAACAATACCTTCTTCTAGGTAGCCTGGCTGCCACCAAGCTGAGAGACAACAGAGAGCACTTACACATCTCCAGGTGGGAAGAGCGACTTCCCAGCTTGAAAACCTTGCTCCTGAGACCTGCTAGACACATGATGACGCTCACTATTCTTTTGTTAATTTAAAGACTGTATATCTGAAATACAGCTTCGCTAGCTTCAGAAAATGAGATATATTAGCATATAGCAACTTAACATATTAACTTATGTACTTTTAGGTGAGGTTTCAGTGTTGTGAATAGTTATGCTAAATAAAGGATAAGCATTTTAGGGATTATCAATACTTGTATTGGTTTTGGAAACAGCATCTTACTATGTAGCACAGGCTAGCCATGAAGTCATGATCATACCTCTGACCTTGAAGTTAAAGAAATTAACACTGCAATAATATCCAGCAACTTCTTTCAGTGAGTTAAAAAGTGGATCCTCAAGATGATTTAATAATAAGCCAAAATTAAAACAGGAAATAAAAACTGAAGAAATAAGACTGAATAGTAAATTATTATAGTTGATGAATTAAACAGAACTCTGGTTTTCCCAGTGGCCAAAAGCAACACCAGATCTGTAGGGAATCTCCTACTTGGAAGAAAGCTGAAAGCCAGCAGCTTCCTGAGGTCATATGGATCTGAATTTGCAAGACAAGTTCTCATAAACACTTTAGAAAAGGAGAACACAGGAATGTAATGACCATTACAACCCACACTTTAACAACATACATCCCAACTGATTTCAATCAATATTGCTGGTAACTTTAGATAATGCCTCAAGTATACCTTTCAGAATATGTAATGATGATAGCACTTAATAATATCTAAAAGAATAATGGCTAGCTAGTAGAGCTGAGAACTTATTTATCAATCACCTTCTACATATGTATCTCCCTCTCAACATATACATACAGCTCTCACATTCCATTTTTAGTCTTTTGGATGTACATAGAATGGATGCTGTCATGCATTTACTGAGTTGGTGCATCCTGTTTGAAAGAAAAGATGTGTCTAGCCAGAAACACAAGCACGTCTTACTCACCAGTTAGAGCAGCTGATGTGTTCGCACCAGCAGAGAGCTGTTTAATGGTATCACTGGGTGTGAAGAAGTCAATTTGATGAAAGGTGTCTCTGTCATCAGTGTCACCAAGCCCCAACTGGCCTTCATTGTTTCCACCGGCGGCATATACACCACCAGTATCTGTACATAGGAATGAAATATTAATTAGCACTACAGTCACCCTGCTTCTGAGACATGCTACTAAACAGCAGATATCTCCTGTATTAACAGTTAAAAAACATATAAGGAAAGGTAAGAGAGGTATAGAGAGGCTACAGCAAAGAGAACAGCTAGGAGACAGAAGTAAACGGGAGGACATGGAGCAGGAGAGACTAGTAAATACAGCACTGCTAACTCCTCAGCAGCACGTGGGAAGAATATTATACTCTCGTCCACTGAACTGTCCTCAAACATGTATTAGAAATCAAGTATTGGGGTGCTTGGCATGAGAGAACCTAAAAGCAGAAATAAGTTATAGAGATATGTGCTGGCCTGCTGCTTGGCACTACTGTGCTTCTTTAGACTTTATCTAATCTCCATCAATACTGCAGTTCCATAATTACTGTAGCTTTATGACAGAGACTGAAATCAGAATACTGTTAGCCCAACTTTTGTTCTTTTTGGAAATTGTTTTGACTAGTGTATGTCTCTCCTTTGATTTTCTACAGAAATTTATGAATCACTTCATCAAGTTCTAGATACACTATACCGCCTAGTGAGATTTTGATTAAAAATGGAGATGACTACTATCTGTAGATTTCCCTATGGCTTCCATGAAACGTCTGTCACAAAGAAGAAAGAGCAAGAACCAGGAGGAAGCAACACACTAATGCTCCCCTTGATCTTTAGGTACTCAGCACTTCTTTGTATATGCGCAAAGGCAAACGCCCGTACTAAACACCTACATCGTTTATTCTACCTACCATCAAAGTATCACACATATCAATTTTACAAAGCCACAAATACTACTAACGACCTCAGTTCTCAAGGCTGGATAGAAGTTGTACAGAAGGAATACTGTACCTGTTGAAACTATGGTATGGTTCCTTCCACAGGCAGCAAGTTTCACCTTTTCAGGCTTAAGAGCTAGACATGAGAGTATGACAATTACAATGTTTTATGGATATGAAAATGATAAATAATCCAGGTCAAATGATAAGTAACTGGTAAAACTGAGATTCCTTCATTTATTGTACTTCTAGGGATAGAACCCAGAGCTTTGAGGATACTAAGCACTCAGAAACTTAGCTATATCTGTAACTCCACAATCGAAATTTAAAACCTATATATGTGATTCTAAATCAGTGTTAACAACTGTTCTAGGTTTATCTATGGCAAACAGTGATTCATTGAGTCAAAGGTAGGGCAAGGACATCTAATAAAAAGAACTATAGGTAATTAATACATCAAGGTCTAGTACATTCTACTGTGTTGCTTCTCACAAACTGTCATACTCCACAAAGGCCCTAAGATTAATAATCACAGGCACACACTTGGGTTCAGGTTGTTCATCTACATATTTTTAAAAATTTACAAAAATCTCCTAATTAACTGGATGACTAAGTATCTCTATGTTCACAGACCTCATAGTCCGCAGTAATGTTCTATTAGGTATTTGTAAGGCCATGGTGTTTAGTAGTCTGTGTCTAGCTAAATGCGTTCTAACCATAACATTAACAGTCTAATAATAATGTACATAAATAGCATTGGTTATGATAAGTTCACACCAACATTTAAAGCTGAAATTGAAATTTGGGCCCTGAAGATAAAGAATACTGTTCTGACCATACCCACAGCACTCTCCACTGCCTACTAAACCTAGGTGCTAATAATATTCAAGTAAATCTTACAAAATAAAAACATTAAAGGTAGTTCATTTATGATATTAAAGAATCAAAGAAACAGTACTAAAGTTACTTGTAATCTGGAAGATATTTTTAAAAAAATTTATAAATAATATAATATAAAGAAGAAAAGACCCAAACCTTTGATACATGTTGGCTTGCTGATAGCAGATTTTGATCCTAATCCTAACTGACCCCAGTTGTTACTGCCGAACATGTACAGTTTATTATTTCCTAGTAGGAGGGAAAAAGAAATAACAAATTAAAGCAATCCTCACATAGATAATAAGAAATGAATGAATCACAAGGAAATAAAAATATATATACTTAAAATTTTAAAGAACAAAAAATAAGAGTGGGTTATCTTATCTCTGTATGAATACATTCAATTCAGTATAGCAGTTTTATGATTTTATATTAATAAATTTCTATTGTAATGAAATAGATCACAAGAAAGGTATGCATGTAGAAAAAACATTTAACTATACAAAAGTAGTTTAAAGGTGAAAAAAAACCCTTTTGAATCAATTTATAAAGAATTCTCTGACAAGTATAAAGCCACATTCTATATACTTATATATTTAACACATGATAGAGTCTCTTCTCTACATATATAATAACAGTAACATTTAAATTATTTTTAAAGTCAAAATATAGTCAAACAAAATATTAGATCATCACATTCTTTGGGCTTCCTGGGTTTCAAATCAGTGATTGCTTTTAGACATAAAACAAATATACTAGAGGCAATAGAAAAACATCAGACTTTTAAAATGTATCTTTCTGTGTTCAAGCAGGTTACTTTACCCTTTTATGTTTGAGCTGGCTTTGTTAAGTGTAAAAGTTCCTAACATTAAGCAGAAAATAATTGTATTAAATACGACACTAATAATATTTAGGTTTCTCTAAGAATCACTGTCTCCGTTTAAGATTATAATACTAACCTGTAACAATAGCAGTGTGTTCATCTCCACATGAAAGACATATGGGTATGTCATTTTTAAACCAGAATTTGCTAGGAATATTTTCAGCGAATTTAGTTTTTCCAAACGTAAACACAGCACCTGTATCTACAAATGTAAGACAGTTTTTACTTCACAACTTGAACTATGATGTCTGTTATTAAAACATTTTCAATCACACTCGTATAAACATTTTCTCCCCCAACAACTTTCACTCTGTCTGAACACTGTTTGAGCCTTCATTCTTTCACCTTAATTCAGTCCTAATCCCTGGACTTCATTTTAGTTTCATCTATGACATCTGATAATTTGAATATGTGCTATTCATTATGTGATACGAAGTAAATATATGCAATGACAAGGAAAGTACCATCCATTACTAATTGTTCTGCTGTCACTCGATGGACAGCCAATTCCTGAATGAGCTGATACAATATGCGCCTTCTACTCACTCTGGTTATGACCCCACAGTCTGGTCCCTGACTGAGGACATTTTTCCCACCCTCAGAACCAAAACAGTATTGCATGTTTTCCTTAATACCATATCACAGGGAATTCGTGGGTAGGGTCTAAGTGAGTTTGGAATTTCTTTACTCCTTCCAAGAACTGCCAGTGTTTGCATGCAAGGAAGTAATGCTACTACAAATGCAGAACTCTTACTGACAATGCTTGGGATTATGCATTAAAGCTAGGTGCTGAGCAGATATAAGCATATTATTACATACTATTTCACTTGCACTATGGGAAGCCATATATGACTTTAAAAGTCAATTATAGACCACAATCAGAGTATGAGCACCTACATGAGAATGAACAGACTCTCAGAAATTTGGTACACAGCATGAGATAAGGGAAAGAAAATGTTTTAAAGTGGAAGGGTAATCATGTATTCAAATTCTTTTTTTGTTTCTTTTTTATCGAATATATCCTTCATTTACATTTCAAATGTTATTCCCTTTCCTGGTTTCCCCCTCCCAGAAATTCTTAATCTATTACTTAAGACGATACTCAATGGGTTACTTTACTAAACCTTAACTTCCTCCTTTTATCACTATGGTTATTATCAAATGATATTTAAATACCAATACACCTTATATATCTTGAATCTAACACAGGAACAAACAGGTTTGCTGTACACAATGCATTTACAATATTGCAAGCACAGGGTTGTACTAATCTCTCTTTTATGCATAAATAATGTAGTACAGAATCTACAATCTCCAACATATTAGCTTATGGCTACCTCTGTAAAGTCCTATTACAAACATTGGAAATTACTTGTTTCTCAGAATCCTGCAATGAATAGAGGCTATATGCAATTAATTATGCTTTACACAGCAATCTTTCGAATTAAATCACTGCCAAAATATTTATTTGCTCAACTGTTTAACTGATAATGTAGGTTTTCCCTTGCTTCTTATACCCATGGCACAAGATGCCCCTCTAATAAGTATCAGTTACACTGAAGTTTGGGCTAAGTTTCAAACAGAAAACTTCCCTTCTACACTATTTATCACTGTACCACCGTTTTCACATCACTAGAATACTGGGTAGGAAATGAAACCCAGCTTTCAATACTTTCAGTGTGAAAGACTGCATATTACCCAGGTTATAACATGGAAACACTGATCCAAGTTACGGATCCTGCCATGGAGACTGGAGATGGATGCTGAGATTTAACATTCTTAAACTGCCATTGTCTGATCTGAGGAATATTCACGGACTTGGACAAGTACCATTTTCAAAAGACTAAATAGTCATTAACATTTCCAAGTAACTATTCGAACACACACACAAACATACCACACCACCTTCAAAAAGAAAGCCACACCCAGTTTTGGGGAAATCTCCAGAGAAAGCATACTGAATGGAAATATTAATAATATATATCAATGTGCAAGGGACTAAACCACTCTTGAGAACTACTATGAGTCAAGACATTACAACTCAGTAACTGAGCCTTGGGAGGCAAGGACCTTGAAATGATTCCAGGCTTCCCTACAAGGAATTAATTAACTGTTTTTATTCTGGATCCCCAGAATGTCTCTCCAGACATTCCCCAACCCAAAACCCAAGGTTAGGTGGCTCCTTTCTGTCCTCTGCCATCTAATGCCAAGCATATTGTAACTTTTTCTTGTACCCTCACTAAGGTATGAGCTTCAGGTGGTGCAGAATCAAATTCTGCTTGAGTCAAGACCACAGCAGAAAGTGCAATATATATATATATTTAAATGTCTAATTCTACCCTAATATAGTGGCTATTTTTCATGTTAGTAATAGCACATTAGAGTATATGTGAAAATCAATTCAGTGGATTATGACCACCATTTTAACTGAACAACTCTACATTCCAAACGGTTATAATAAATGCGGCTTCAGGAAATGTCTACCTGGGCTACCCGTTACGGAAGCCGTATGGAGTCATAATTTTAAAAGACTTAACGACAGTCTTAAATTCACCGAAGGGCCTTCTTCCTTTATCCAGTTCGTTTCTTCCATTCTTTTTAACCTTTCATTCTGTGTTCCACTCGTTACTGAATTCTGTACCTAATTGGGTTCTGGGGACATCCCACATGCTCAAGTGTTTAGAGACCCTGGAATGCTTAGCGAGACAATAATGGCTGCCGCCGCCGCCGTCGCCGTCGCCGCCGCCAAGAAAAGTCTCATAGAAAGTTTATAAATAGCACACACAGGGTCCCTCATGTCCTCGGACCCTGTCCCTTCCTCCGGTCCAACAAAGATTATTTATTCCCAAACGCAAATCTAAGGCTGTTGACTCAGGCTCAGATCGTGGCCTGTACCCCAACATGGCCGACCCGGAGGCGGGGCCTGGCCTCCCGCCCGCCCGCGGACCCTCCCTCCAGGCCTGCCGCCACGACTGGGGGCGCGACTCACCGGGCACCAGTGACTCAGGTTCTGCCATGCCCAAAACTGCGAACGGAACCTGTGCCTGCTTCGGAAAGACAGCAGGGGCGACTCTATTGGGCCTAAGGTACTGCCCTAGCCCCCGGGGCCCCCATCGCGACCCTCTTGGCATCGACCACTACTGCGCTCCCGGAAGTCAACAAACAGACGCTAGGGGCAACGGAGGCGGAGTCTTGCTGGGCGGGGCAAAAGGCGGTTGGAAGGAGAGACTATGAAGCGATGTCAATATGGCGCAAGCGCAGATGCCGTGGTCGAGGCGGTCGGTGACTGCGCGCCCTCTAGAGGTCGTGATTGGAAGCGGCCACGCTGCAAGCTGCGAGGTGTTGGGAGCGCATCTACTTCTGAAGGGATCCTGGCCATGCAGCGCCCTAGAGGGGATGATGACAACATCATGTCTCACATAGCCCTAACTTCTGTGACACATGCAAACGTCAACGCACAGCTTTGACAACACACTAACAGTAACAATCTGTAACAGAGCAAGGCACTAGGTGTTTTACATCCCAAATGTCATTTGTAGTCCTAGAAACAAAACAAATATACTAAATGCACATTAGATCGTTATGAATAAATGATCATAATGCATGCTATTACAATCATGCAAGTAGAATAATGTCATTGCTGTTTGCAGATATGCCAATTATACATAGGAAGAGAAGCCCAGTTCAGGTTGTTTAGCCTGAGGTCTAAACAAACTTCCTGCATCTCCTATAAAAGGAAAAGGCCAATATATCTAAAATTTAATCTGAAATATTATATTTTTCTGGATAAACCTTGGTTTCCCATCCACAACAGTTGGCCACAATAAAAAAAATAGGAAAAAAAATCTTTCAGGATAAGTACATTTGTATACCTGAGGTCTTCGGGTCTCAATCAATTGCAACTGGATTTAAGGCTTCCAGAACTAGAGAGCATTACCTACACTTACTCAAGGCACATTTATTATGAAGGCAAGAGGGATTCAAATCATTTGTGTACAAACTAAAATTGGGGAAGACATACTATTAAACAAGCTTGGCAAGGATGGACCTGGGGGTGGGGATCTAAGAAAGACCAAAGCTTGTCTGATGGAGACATAGGCAGTGTAAGGACTGAAGACAAAGAAGCCAAAAGGAAATAGAGAAGTCTGGAAATAGCTAATTGCATGCAAAGACTCATAAAGTGATTGGTTCCTCCCAGGACCTTAATGAGGCTGCTTCGAGGTGAGATGATATGTTGATAGAATCTGACGTTTTATCCTAAAGACTATGGGGAACCATGCAGAAACTTTAAGCACAGAAGTGATAGGAAAGAACCAGTTATGTATGTTCTTGAAGTGATTCTGCCTGTCCTGGCTGCTTTGCTGACAGGCAATTTGAGGAGTGAGAGGCAATTCAAAGGCTATTACAGGTATTTAGGTACAAAAGTGGTCAGGCTGCCTGAAGTCCAGTGTTTTGGCACACAGGAAATGGGGTCTAGTTGTCAACTCCTGGAAAATGCTGGACTATTGAATAACTTACATCAGCAGAAAGGAACAAAAAAGGCAGTTTAACTTATTTTGAGGAGGACTTGATACTCATGTTTAAAGGCTCATAACAATCATGATGAGAAAAATCAGAATATTTAAAGACCTTCTTTGTTTATACTGTTATTTCATTGACTTTCAAAAATAAATGTCAGATTATAAGTTGGTGCTGAGCAATTCCATGCTGATTTCTCACTTAAGTAACTAGGAAAGGGTAATGCCATTTACAGAGATGGTGCTATGCAAGGAGCAGAGGAGGTTAGAGTTAGGTCAGGGAGGGAATGGAGAAGATATTGAGCTCAGCCCTTAAACACATAGGAAAATCAGGTGCAGTTGCCGAGCAGAGCAAGCAATTGATGAGCAGAAGTTCCAGATGGAGCCAGACAATTATGGAACGCCTGGATGAACACGATCAGGACAGTCTCCAGAACAGGTGAAAGAAGGAAAGGAAAGGCCAATGGAATCTAAGGTGGATCATGAAGAATGGCAAAATATGATATCCTAGCAATGGATTATAAGGAGAGGGGGGAGGGAGGGAGAGGGAGAGGGAAAAGGAGAGAGAGGGGGGGAGGGAGGGACTGTAAAATGCTGCACCAAACAAGAGTGTAGTCAAATTGTCTACATATTGTGTATAGATTAAATGACACCTAATTATCTTCTGAAGTTAGAAACATGGTGATCATTCTCTGTGTTAAAAGAGAGCAGTTGGTGGGACAATGAAAGAATAAGCAATATTGGAACCGGAAGGTGGAGAAGCTGAGGGAAAAGCATCCCCTAGGGCATCAACATTTGAGACAGTAAGTGCAGAAGGACAGAGGGAGAGAGGAAGTAGCATTTGAGCAGGGAAGAGAGGTGGAAGGAGGGCTTCTGTGAAAGTAAGAAATGCATGATCTTACTGGGAGGTCAAATTGAATAGATGGGGAGAGAATCCTTCTTCAGAAAAGTAATGGACTAGAAAGCCTGGGAGACAGCAAGGTCTTGCATCTAGAGACTATGGTGGAGGGGCTGGCATTAGCTCAGAGACACAGCTTTCTAGCATATAAGAAGAGAAGAAGAAAGCTTTCCTTACAGTATAGTATTGATACCTATCTAATATTTATAATCTAGGGGTGCCACATACACATAGCTATGATGGTACCTTAGATCATTCATATTATATAAAATCTGTTAATATGCTCTATCTCAGAAAATTTCTTAGAGATACGAGGTAATGAATGTCAAGCTTCTATCTTAGAGCCCAGTATAAAGTAGTACTTAATACTGTTAGGTATTAGTAACAAAACAAAGTTGGCTATGGTCACTGTACTGGAAGGCAAAATCCAGGCTATCTGTGCCACAATGGAAATAGCACTTGCATCTTGGCAACAGCTCCAAAGTTTCATTTGTATTCATACAACATGCCTAGCAAGGGCTCCATGGCTTCACTGGGTCACATGGGTGCCTGTGCTACTGATGGAGGTGTAAGTATGTTTTAGCTGCATTTTAAGCAAAACCTCCTTGGTCACCACATGAAGGCAAGAGAGTAGGACTAGAAATTCTGTGTTTGAGATCATAAGAGATGTGTTTTACTACTTTTGTGTGCATTCCAAGGGGACTGGAAAATAAGGGACAGCCACTGGCCCTTCAAAGACAATAAGGACCTGTCCCACAATCCCGACAGTCACTTTTCTCATGTCAGAGAGAGTGAAGTGTCTAAGTCCCAGCTTTCCAAACTGTGGTTTGTACTATCTATCCTATGGGGTCATGAAACTCAATATGGAGGCAAACAAAATGTTTGCCAACAGTGAAAGGTTTTGGAACACATAATGACCAAAAGGAAAATTTAGAATCAAATGTGTAATGAGCTGAGGGCTTTCTGGCTGTCAATCACCTGTACTGTCTCCTGTGACCTTACTATAGCCTCACTCCTAAACACAGGGCCTGCGCACTTTAAAATGTGTGTGCTTTCATGCCATGCAGTGCCAACAAACTGCTGCCATTCTTCAGCTTAGAGGCATTGTTAAATGTTTAGTGTACATACAGGAACATGATGCTTTAATTCCTTAAAAAAAACCCTTTTTATATTTTCTTAGTGTCATTTCTCAGCTAGTAAGCATCAAATTGTTAAATGTTTGGATTATGTTGCCTTAGAATATTTGATTTTTAAAAATCACTATTTTAATTCCAGACCAAAATTTCATTTTTAAAGTCATTAAATGAATTTTGGTGTGGGATTAGGACAGATTTTTTTCCAAGAATTTTTCAAATGGTCTTAAGATATTTCAACTGTCTTTGAACTGTTAATGCAAATTAGCACTCTTGGAATTGGAGATTCTAAAATCAAAATATTGATTAATTTAAAAAAAAATTGAAGATGCCATGTCCTGAAGTATGAACTGTTAGGTCAAAAAGGAATTCTTTATGTAAAAATAAATGAGCAAGGTTATTTTTACTAGGATGGAAATTTGCACGCTTTTTAAAATAAATGGTAAAAACGAATCTCTGCTCTTAGGTTTATTCATGTCATAAAAGAATTATACTCCCTTCTGATGTGCACGCAACCAAAACCTCAGATAATCCTTGGGAAATTGTGTTGATTCTCATGACTTTTACATATCTGGAAAAAAAAAGTAGAATTCTTGGCTATTGACTATATTATATCTAGCTGGGAGTAATTTCGGAGGACATTTGTGACGACTAAAAATAAAAGCATGTATGAACAAGGAAGACATTTGATGAACAGTGTTTACTTCCTTAACTCCGTTTCTTACTTGCCAGCATTGAAGCTCTGATAGAATTCTGCACTAAACCCATCTGGTCCTGGGCTTTTTTGGTTGGGAGATTCTTAATGACTGCTTCTATTTCTTTCGGGGTTATGGGACTGTTTAGATGGTGTCCTAGTCAGGGTTTCTGTTCCTGCACAAACATGACCAAGAGCAAGTTGGGGAGGAAAGGGTTTATTGAGCTTATACTTCCATATTGCAGTTCATCACTAAAGGAAGTCAGGACTGGAACTCAAACAGGTCAGGAAGCAGGAGCTGATGCAGAGGCCATGAAGGGATGTTTCTTACTGGCTTGCTTCCCCTGCTCTCTTATAGAACCCAAGACTACCAGTCCAGGGGTGGTACCACCCACAAGGGGCCCTCCCACCTTGTTCACTAATTGAGAAAATGCCCCACAGCTGGATCTCATGGAGGCACTTACCCAACTAAAGCTCCTTTCTCTGTGATAACTCCAACCTGTGTCAAGTTGACACACAAAACCAGCCAGTACAGATGGTTTATCTGATCCTGATTTAACTTTGGTATTTGGTATCTGTTAAGAAAATTGTCCATTTTACTCATATTCCAGTTTTGTTGAGTATAGGCTTTTGTAGTAGCATCTAAAGATTTATTGAATTTCCTCAGTTTCTGTTGTTATATCTCCCTTTTCATTTCTGATTTTGTTAATTTTTATACTGTCTCTGTGCCCTCTGGTTAGTCTGGTTTATCTATCTTGTTGATTTTCTCAAAGAACGATCTCCTGGTTTTCTTGATTCTTTGTATAGTTCTTTTTGTTTCATTTGGTTGATTTCAGCCCTGAGTTTGATTATATCCTGCCATCTACTCCTCTTGGGTGTCTTTGCTTCTTATTTTTTTCTAGAGTTTCCAGGTGTACTGTCAAACTACTAGTGTATGATGTGTCCAGTTTCATTTTAGAGGAACTCAGAGCTGAGTTTTCCTCTTAACACTGCTTTCATTGTGTCCCATAAGTTTGGGTATGCTGTGCCTTCATTTTCATTAAATTCTAAAAAGTCTTTGATTTTTTCCTTACTTCTTCCTTGACCAAAGTATCATTGAGTAGAGCATTGTTCAGTCTCCATGTGTATGTGACCTTTCTGTTGTTTTTGTTGCTATTAAAGAACAGCCTTAATCCATGGTGATCTGATAGGATCAATATTCCTGTATCTGTTGAGGCCTGTTTTGTGACCAATTATATGGTCAGTTTTGGAGAAAGTACCATGAGGTGCTGAGAAGAAGGTATATTCTTTTGTTTTAGGATGAAATGTTCTGTAGATACATGTTATATCCATTTGGTCCATAACTTCTGTTAGTTTCACCGTGTCCCTGTTTATTTTCTGTTTCCATGATCTGTCCATTGATGGGAGTATGGTGTTGAAGTCTCCCAATGTTATTTTGTGAGGTGCAATGTGTGCTTTGAGCTTTAGTAAAGTTTCTTTTATGAATGTGGGTGCCCTTGCATTTGGAACATAGATGTTCAGAATTGAGAGTTCTTTTTGGTAGATTTTTCCTTTGATGAATATGAAGTGTCCTTCCTTATCCTTTTTGATTACTGTTGGTTGAAAGTTGATTTTATTCAATATTAGAATGGCTACTCCAGCTTGTTTCTTGAGACCATTTTCTTGGAAAATTGTTTTCTAGCCCTTTACTTTGAGGTAGTGTCTGTCTTTGACAGTGACATGTGTTTCCTATATGCAGCAACAATGCTGGGTCCTGTTTACATATCCATTCTATTAGTCTATGTCTTTTTTTACTGAGGAATTGAGTCCGTTGATGATTAGAGATATTAAGGAATAGTGATTGCTGCTTCTTTTTATTTTTATTTTATGTTTGTGTGGATATCTTCTTTTGGGTATATTGAAAGAAGGTTACTTTCTTCTTTTTTCTAGGGTGTAATTTCCCTCCTTGTGGTGGCATTTTCCATCTATTATTCTTTGTAGGAATGGTTTTGTGGAAAGATATTGTGTAAATTTGGTTTCATCATGGAATATCTTGGTTTCTCCATCTATGGTAATTGAGAGTTTTGCTGGCTATAGTAGCCTGGACTGGCATTTGTGTTCTCTTAGGGTCTGTATGACACCTCCCCATCATCTTCTAGCTTTCATAGTATGTAGTAAGAAGTCTGGTGTCATTCTGTTAGGTTTACCTTTACATGTTACTTGACCTTTTTCCCTTACTGCTTTTAATATTCTTTCTTTGTTTAGTACATTTGGTGTATTGATTATTATGTGATGGGAAGAATTTCTGCTCTGGTCCAGTCTGTTTGGAATTCTGTAGGCTTCTTGTATGTTCAGGGGCATCTCTTTCCTTAGGTTAGGGAAGTTTTCTTTTATTATTTTGTCCTCTATTATCGTTATAAGATGTGATTTTAAATCAGAGTCTTGCTTTTCTGGTTTGTTGGGAAAACCATGGCTCACTATGGTTGGAGAACTGGGTTCTGATGATGCCAAGTAGCCTTGCTTTCTGTTGTTTATATTCTTGCTCTTGGTTATCTCTGGTGTTAGCTGGTTTTGCTGTCTCTGACTGTGGCTTGTCCCTCCTGAAAACCTGTGTGTCAGTAGTCCTGGGAGACCAATTCTCTCAGGGATAAATTTGGGTATGGAGAGCTGTGGCACAGGGTTATCTCTGGGATTCAGATGGAAACCAGAAGGATCCTACACCTCGCTGTTCCTTGGTTCCTATGTCCAGAGGGCTCTGGGCGGGTCCCTCGGAGCAGAAGTGGTGGTCTTTGCTGTGCTCACAAGCTTGTCAGCACTCCTGGGATACCAGATCTCTCCCAAAGGTATTTGGATATCTAAGTTGTATTCCTTAAATGCAAAAGAAGGCTTTTGTTTTCAGTATGTTTTCTTATTCATACTGTAACTCTTTTTCTTTTTAATGAAGAATTGAGACCATTTTGAGACAGGTTGATATCTCTTCTTGTGTTTGTTGATTCCTGTTATTTTGCTATTAATGGAGTTTGGTGTGTGTGTGTGTGTGTGTGTGTGTGTGCAAGCTTCTCCTCTTTTGATTTGTTAATCTGTAATTATTTATTCCTTGTGCTTTCTTGAGTATAGTTAACCTGGAGGGAGGTGATTGGAGAATGGATGGAGAGAAGAAGGTTTATGGGACATATGGGGAGGGGGGATCCGGGAAAGGGGAAATCATTTGGAATGTAAACAAAGAATATAGAAAATAAAAATATTAAAAAAAAAGATTGGAGTTTTTCTTAGAACACCTTCTGTAGGGCTGGACTTGTAGACAGATATTGCTATGATTTGTTTTTTTTTTTTTTGAATGCCATTTTTTCACCATCTTTTGTGATTGAAACTTTTGCTGGGTATAATAGTCTGGGATGTCATCTGTGGTTCCTTAGAGTCCGTAGTATATCTTCCCAGGACCTTTTGACTTTAAGAATCTTCCTTGAGAATTCAGATGTCATTCTAATAGGTCTGTTTATATGTTACTTGGGCTTTTTTTCCTTGCACCTCTTAATACTCTTTCTTTTTATCTGTATGCTTAGTATTTTGATTATTTTTTATGTGCCAAAAGGACTTTCTTTTCTGCTCCAATCTATTTGGTGTTCTGTATGCTTCTTGTACCTTCGTAGACATCTCCTTCTTTAGGTGAGTAAAATTTTCTTCTAAGATTTTGTTGAAAGCATTTATTTTTGTAATTTTGACATAGGTTTCTTCCCCTTCCTCTATTCCAATTATTCTTAGATTTGATCTTTTCATAATGTCCCAGATTTCCTGGACATTTTGAGCCAGGGTTTTTTTATATTTAACATTTTCTTTGCCTAAGGTATTCATTTCTTCTATTATGTCTTAAATGTCTGAGATTCACTTATATTCTGCTGGTAAGGCTTGCCTCTGAGGTACCTGTTTGAGTTTCTACAGGTTTCATTCCCAGGTTTCCTTCTGTTTAAGATTTCTTTATTGATTCTATTTCCACTTTCAGGTCTTAAACAGTTTTTATTCATTTCCCCCTCTGTGTTTTCATAGATTTCTTCAAGGAATTTATTTATGTCTTCTTCAATAAAAACTATCATTTCTAAAGACTATTTTAAGGTCTTATTTTTGTGCATCAGCTATGTCATAATATTCTAAGCCTACTATGGTAGGGTTGCTGAACTCTACAGGAGTCATATTATTCTGTCTGTTATTGATTTTGTTTTTACTCTGGCATCTGGGATTGGGAAGATACTACACCAGCTTTTGTTTTTGTTAGATGAGAATTTCTTCCTTGATTTCTATTGCCCTTTCTGGTTCTTAGGGAAGTGTGGTGCCTATGTAGGCACTGAGCATTCTGGGTCAAATATATTTCTAGGTGTTGGGAGCTAACAATAATATGTGCGGCACATGTACCTTGACAGGAACTACCAGGTATGGAATTGGATTTAAGACCTTCTCAACAATAAGGAAATCATGCTCGGTACTGGAAACCTAACTAAACCAACTACCCAGGGCTAGTAACATCATTCAACTTGGAGGAAAACTTACAGTTAGCATGTTATTAAACCAGCATAATCCTTAATTACATTCTAAATATTTGTAGTTATACGCACAGATAAGTACCATCCTCATCCCTCACTCTAGAGAGAATATATTCCATATTGTATGGATGCATCACCGGTCAATTAAAACACCTATGGCTTACAGGAAAGGGTATACTAGAGCATATATACTGGGACATCTGGGAAATAGAAAAATTCTGGGATAGAGCCATATATAGGAGATTCACCCAGGATGATGTGATGAGACAGACACATGGTAGCTGAGCACAGGTAACCAGTCACATGGCAGAATATAGGTTAAAAGAAGAGCCTGACTATATGCCCAAGATATTTGTAAATATATTTTAGTCTGAGTCTTATTTCTGGGAGGAAGAACCAGATCTAACTTCTTCTCACCAAGGAAACTTCTCTTTGCAACAGATGAGAAAACTGAAGAAAATCACAACCAATCAAAGTGTGAAATTGTGAAGGCCAGCCTAAAGGACAAATACAAAACAACACTTGCACCTGAGGCTCAGGAAATATTGTGAAACAGAGGGCAAAAAGATTGTAAAGACCCTAGAATCAGGGGAGTTGCTAGGAGATGTTGTCACCTAGCAATGTCAGAAACTACACACATAAACTCTTACCAGCATGACTGACTAGCCATGAATTGAACAAGGACAACAGATACGCCAACGTAGACAAGAGAAAGGTTAGGAGGCCTCAACCCTAGATAAAGACAATGAAAGTGTGCTTAGAGAAGAAGAAATAGTACTCCCCAAAGAACAACACACCCATTAATTATCCACCACCAAATGGTCAGCCCTGAAAACATAAATTTAAGTAAATTTAGACAGACTGAGCAGGCTATGTTTAGGGATATATATATATAGGTATAACACAAGTGTATATAACAACAATTAATGAAAAAAGAGGCTATGAATGTGCCAGAAAGCAAGGAGGGGATATGGGGGGGTTTGGATAGGGAGAGGGGAAATAATGTAATTATATTATAATTTCAAAAATAAATGAAATAAGTTTTGAAAAAGAAAGAGAAGGCAGCTAGGATTTAGTGAGCTACGACCCCAGAGGGGACATCTTGCCCTTTTCTTTTGTATTTGATATAATATTTATCTTTAATTTGAATATAAGCCATTTAATAACTTTTTTAAAATGTAGATTCTGATTCCACACATCTAAAGTAGGTGCTTTTGAGAACTCATGTAGGTAATTTTGAGTTTGCAAGGGGATTATTGATGAAGTTAGTTTAACCACATTGGAAAATAATTCATAGAACTAAGGAAAATTGCAAAGATAATATGTATCCAAAGAGACATACACGAAAATCCTCATCATGGTATTTATCCTAGTAAAAATGTGGAAACAACAGGCTAGGTTGAGATAAGTGTCTTCCAGAGGCCATTGTGTTAAAGCTTACATGTCAGCTTTAACTACTATCAGGAGTTGGTGGAAACTTCAGGATGTAAGGCCTTGTAGCATGAAGCTAGTTTATTTGGAATGTGTCATTGAATGTTTTGGGGGGTCCTTGGTCTCTCCTTGGCCATCTCTGGAGCAGTTTCCTCTGCCACATGGTCCTGCTATGATAAGAAGAAGCACGGAGCCATGCCACAGCTTCATATGTAATAGTCAACCAGAAGTAGACTGAATCATCTAAAATTATAAGTGAAAACATTTCTTCCATATAAGCTTCTTATGTCAGATATTTTGGCATGGTAACAGAAAACTCACTAACATAACAATTTTTGCATCAGTAAAGGAATATGGATAGACTTTATTTACATAGCAGAATATTAGATAGTGGTTAAAATTTTTTAAAAAATCTAGCTCTTCTCTCATAAGCAGGAAGAATTGCAAAGTTAATAAACACATTACAAAATGTTGTACATCATATGATATATAAAAATTATCTAAATGGCTAAGGAGATAACGCAGTGGTTAAAAGCACTTGCTGGGTTCTTAGAGGACCAGAGTTATTTTAGTTAAGGTTACTACTCGGTGATGGAACACGATGACAAAAGCAAGTTGGGGAGGAAAGGATGCATTTGGCTTACACTTCTTTTTATTTTCCTGGAATTTTTTATTAGATATTTTCTTTATTTACATTTCAAGGGTTATCTCCTTTCCTCGTTTCCCCTTCCAAAAATCCCCTATCCCATCCCCTCTCTCCCTGCTTACTAACTCACCCACTCCTGCTTCCCTGTCCTAGTATTCCCCTACACTGGGGCTTTGAGCCTTCACGGGATCAAGGGCCTCTCCTCTCCTTAATGTCCAACAAGGCCATTCTCTGCTGCATATGCAGCTGGAGCCATGGGTCCCTCCATGTGCACTCTTTGGTTGGTGGTTTATTCCCTGGGAGCTCTGGGGGGTACTGGGTGGTTCATATTGTTGTTCCTCCTATGGGTTGCAAACCCCTTCAGCTCCTTGGGTCCTTTCTCTAGCTTTTCTATTGGAGACCCTGTGCTCAGTCCAATGGTTGGCTGCGAGCATCTACCTCTGTATTTGTCAGGCACTGGCAGAACCTCTTAGGAGACAGCTATACTAGGCTCCTGTCAGCAAGCACTTCTTGGCATCCACAATAGTGTCGGGGTTTGGTGACTGTATATGGGATGGATCCCATGTGGGGAAGTCTCTGGATGGTCTTTCCTTCAGTTTCTGCTCCACACTTTTTCTCTGTATCTCCTCCCATGGGTATTTTGTCCTTCTAAGAAGGACCGAAGCACCCACACTTCAGTCTTCCTTCTCCTGGAGCATCATTTGGTCTGTGAATTGTATTCTGAGCTATTGGGCTAATATCTATTTATCAGTGAGTGCATACCATGTGTGTTCTTTTGTGATTGGGTTACCTCACTCATGATGATATTTTCTAGTTCTATCCATTTTCCTAAGAATTTCATGAATTCATCATTTTTAATAGCTGGGTAGTACTCCATTGTGTAAATGTACCACTTTTTCTGTATCCATTCTTCTGTTGAAGGACATCTGAGTTCTTTCCAGCTTCTGGATATTATAAATAAGGCTGCTATGAACATAGTGGAGTATGTGTCCTTATCACATGTTGGAGCATCTTCTGGGTATATGCCCAGGAGTGGTATAGCTGGGTCCTCAGATATAACTATGTCCAATTTTCTGAGGAACGGCCAAATTGATGTCCGAAGTGGTTGTACCAGTTTGCAATCCTACCAGCAATGGAGGAATGCTCCTCTTTCTCCTCATCCTCACCAGCATCTTCTGTCACCTGAGTTTTTGATCTTAGCCAATCTGACTGGTGTGAGTGCAATCTCAAGGGTTGTTTTGATTTGCATTTCCCTGATACTAAGGATGTTGAACATTTCCTTAGGTACTTCTCAGCAATTTGTTATTCCTCGGTTGAGAATTCTTTGTTTAGTGCTATACCCCATTTTTACTAGGGTTATTTGGTTCTCTGGAGTCTAACTTCTTTTTTTTTTTTTTAAAGATAGGCTTTTCATTTTTTTTTATTAGATATATTCTTTATTTACATTTCAAATGCTGTCGCCTTTCCTGGTTTCCCCCCTGAAAATCCCATAACCCATCTCCCCCCCCCCCCTGTTCCCCAATCAACCCTCCCTTGTTCTGGTATTTCCCTACACTGCAGTATCTAGCCTTTCCAGTACCAAGAGCCTCTCCTCCGTTTGATGTCCAACAAGACCATCCTCTGCTGCCTTTGCATCTGGAGCCATGGGTAACTCCATGTGTATTCTTTGGTAGTACCCCTGGGAGCTCTGGGGGTACTAGGTGGCTCATATTGTTGTTCCTCCTATGGTGCTGCAAACAACTTCAGCTCCCTGGGTCCTTTCTCTACGTCCTCCATTGGGGGACCCTGTGTTCAGTTTAATGGCTGGCTGAGAGTGTCCCCCTCTGTATTTGTCATGCACTAGCAGAGACCCCAGGTGACAGCTATATCAGGCTCGGTCAGCAAGCACTTGTGGGCATTCACAATAGTGTCTGAGTTTTGTAGCTGTATATGGAATGGATCCCTAGGTGGAGCAGTCTGTGGATGGTCTTTCCCTCAGACTCTGCTCCACACTTTGTTTCTGTATCTCCTTCTGTGGGTATTGCTCCCCCTTCTATGCAGGGCCAGAGAATCCATACTTTTTTCTTCCTTCTTCTTGAGCTTCATTTGATCTGTGTCTTGTGTCTTGTGTCTTGTGTCTTGTGTCTTGTGTCTTGGGTATTCCAAGCTTCTGGGCTAATATCCACTTATCAGTGAGTGCATACCATGTGTGTTGTTTTGTGATTGGGTTACCTCACTCAGGATAATATTTTCCAGTTGCACCCATTTGCCTAAGAGTTTCATGAATTCATTGTTCTTAATAGCTGAGCAGTATTCCATTGTGTAAATATATGACATATTTTGTATCCATTCCTCCATTGAGGGACATCTGAGTTCTTTCCAGCTTCTGACTATTATAAATAAGGCTGCTATGAACATAGTGAAGTATGTGTCCTTATTGCATGCCTGGGAATCCTCTGGGTATATGGCCAGGAGTGATATAGCAGGGTCCTCTGGTAGTATTATGCCCAGTCACTTCCGAAAGATCCTGCTATACCACTCCTGGGCATATACCCAGAGGATTCCCCAGCATGTAATAAGGATATATGCTCCACTATGTTCATAGCAGCCTTATTTATAATAGCCAGAAGCTGGAAAGAACCCAGGTATCCCTCAACAGAAGAATGGATGCAAAAAATGTGGTATATATACACAATGGAGTACTATTCAGCCATTAGAAACAAAGAATTCATGATATTCTTAGGCAACTGGATGGAGCTGGAGAACATCATACTAAGTGAGGTAACCCAGTCTCAAAAGATCAATCATGGTATGCACTCACTTAAGTGGATATTAGCCTGGAAAACTGGAATACCCAAAACATAATCCACACATCAAATGAGGTACAAGAAGAACAGAGGAGTGGCCCCTAGTTCTGGAAAGACTCAGTGAAGCAGTATAAGACAAAACCAGAACAGGGAAGTGGGAAGGGATGGGTGGAAGAACAGAGGGAGGGAAGGGGGCTTATGTGACTCTTGGGAAGTGGGGGACCAGAAAAGGGGAAATCATTTGAAATGTAAATAAAAAATATATCGGATAAAACTTTTTTTAAAGAAAAGTTCTAAACACTTTTATTTTGTATTCACATACTGAAGATTTAATTCTATTTCAAATAAACTGCATCACTACTCTGCCTCTGGATGTATATTAAGAAGTCTGTTTTGTTACAGATTTCCTGTGTTTGTACTTCTCTTGAGTGTTTATTTGCTCTGCTGCAAATCAGCAATAAAGCTCAGCAAGGAAGCAACAGCAAAAATGTAACCCAAACCAGCCCAGAAAGGCTCACAGCTAGTCTTAGCACTGGGGGGGGGGGGGGAATCAGTAGGTAGATCTGTGAGGTGGAGGTCAGCCTG